>NW_009737206.1:100747-120051 GCF_000703405.1 Apaloderma vittatum
CCCCCGCTTTTGCCCCAAACTTTGCTAAACACAGCATGCACACCCACACCTCCTATTCAGTTCTGCCTGGGTGGTACTGGAAGTCATCTAGCATGGCAGAATAGTTTATTCTTCATATGCAGAGCTACACAGCTTGCTTTTTCACCATGGAAGCAATGAGTCAGGGCGACTTTGTTTGGAGATGTTTGCGCATTTAATCTTGTCAAACCTTATTGACTGAGATGCTTTCTTGTCAACCTGGTATGGGTTTGAATTCCACCACAACTACTTCTTCCAGCCTTTTTCTTGCAGGGAGGCAAGGGGGAAAGCAGTCATGCTCTCTAGGGCACCTTGTAACGTTACAGTGCTGTCCTGTCATAGATCATGTGGATGGTTTCCCTCTGACAGCAGAGGAACAGCCACTGTCAGGTTCTTTGTATTAAGAGGCTGAGGTAGGGGAAGCATCTGCACCTGACATTTGGCCAGCCTTTTGATGATCCAGTAAAAGTAGGGACTGATTATTAAAAAAAAAGAAATTAAAAAAATAAAATGGTTTTGGTATTAGCTGAGGACTTGGGAGACTGACCTTAGCCCTTTGATCTGCCTGGGTCTCAGGGTGTGTCCAAAAGTATCTTTAGGTGCTTAGCTCTTGTTCATTTTATCATGTATCAAGCCTGGATCCACAGTGGCACTTTGAGGGTATCTGTTCTGTGAGCCTCTTTTTTCTATTCACAAACAAAAATGTTGCTCTACCCAACATGAAAAGGGAATTAATATTTGCTCAGACCTTTTGTATGTTCCCAGCTGCTACAGTAACATACAGTGAGTCTTGAATGTCTCTGTGGACTTCATTAAATGTCTAGACTGATTAGCAGATTTTCTTTCCCAGCTTCTTTGCCTGTTTGGAGATATTCTCTTGACAGGTGTCCTGCATAGCTCCATTAAAGAGAGAATAAAGCCGTGGGGAGTAACACTTTGTGATATTTCAGAGCAGTCACAACATGAACTTGTCTAGATCTCAGGCTGGGACAGAAGCCCAACCCACACCTGTGTCCCACTAGCTTTGATGCTCAGAGAATGTGTGAGATCTCTCCTGTTGGTGCCCAGCTAAACAAAAAACATCTCTTTCTCTGTGCAGTTCTAACAAGTGCTGGTCACACCTGTATTGTCCTGTACAGAGGTACTTAGCAGGAAAACCGAAGTGTAAATGCATGTATTTTGTTCTTAAGTGACAGAACCCTTTAGAAGAAAAGAGGAAAATTATCATGAGTGTTCATCAACACATAGCATGACAAGTGGAAAGGGCAGATGGGACAGACCTCTGTTTACAACTAGCTATTGGAGTCTCTGTGACAGTGTTTCCTCACACAGACAAGTGCCTAGAGAATTGCTACATAGGTGATTCATAGCGCTGACTTCCTAGTTTTGCTTTTAGCATAGAAAAAGAGAAGATTGTTACTTAAGTATTTGGATAGCAGGGTGACAGACAGTGTAAAACTCTAAGGGCAAGCTATTAATAACAGCGTAATAAACTTAAGACCTTATTTTTAATTCTACTATTTAGTTCAGGGCTTTTGTTTTCAGGGGACTCTTTCATAGCATAAAGAACCTGAGCCATTTTGTCTGACTCCAGCCAGAGCTGGAGGTGCTCAACACCTGAAAACACAAGAAGCTCATTCTGCAACTAGATCTAAGCATTATGGTCTTGCTTTGATTTCCTCCCTGCTGCCCCTTCATTATTTCACAGATGCATAGGTCCTGACTCTTTCTTCTGGCAGTTTATTAGCATGTGAGCTTAGGCCAAGAACTGCTCTTGATCTACAGTCAAATTAGGAGTTTTTTAATTGTCTCCTTGCTTGTTCCACCATAAATATGATAAGTCTCTTTACGCCCTCTCTTAGTGTTGTAGTGTGTTGCTAAGGCCTCTCGCAAAAGCAGGCAGTTACCATCTCTGATTTGGCAGCATTTCAGTGATGGGCGAAGCTATTCACACAGCACAGCTTTATTGTGAAATCACAGGGCATTTGGGAACCTATCTGCCTGCCAAAGCTGCATCAATGCAGAACCATTATTACAGGGATGCTCAGACAGAAACGTAAAGGGGAGAGTTTTCTGCTCAGTAATTCCTGTCTGTTTGTGGATGCACTTGCATTTCTGTTGAAAAATATGATGCATATTTAAATCTTCTCCAATATCACTGATGCAGCTTCTTTCACAACCTTCAGATAAGGTGAACACGAATAGAAAATGAATCCCATCCATGCTGTACTAGGAGAACGAGATTGAACACGATAATAATTTTCTTCTGTCAGATGTGTTTTCATGGGACAGATTTATTTCTGACAGTGTGAAAAGGACTCGACAGATTTAACGCAAAGCTGACAAGTCAACAGGCCTGTCAGTGGATTCAGCCTACAGAGAAAATGATCTTCTTGCAGACACCCTGCTACCTAGACTCTGTAAGGCAGACTGGCTTAATGAATGCTTGTCTGCACTACTGGAATACCTGGCAGCATGCATTTCGCTAAGATCTGGCAGGATTATGCAATTACATTTCTGTCAAGTCAGGCCAGGCATGATACAGTCTTTATGCTGACTGTGGAAAGATGGATGATACCTGACCCAGCACAAAATCTGCCTCACTGTAACGTTTTTAAGCCAATTTAAACCAGCAATGACTGGGCATGTATTGGTTCAGCCATTTCTCACCATACAGCTACACAGGGTGGTTGGTTTTTGTTTTTTGTTTGGTTACTTTTTTTTTTTGTCTGATACTAAGCAAACTATTGTATTTCCTGGCTTGTGGAACCATGGCTACAGCTCCTGTGTGGCAGAGTTCAGGTGGAATGGGAATAGTAAGATCAAAAAATGCTAAAAATCCTCCAAGCTGCTGCTTTGCACCAGATTATCTCGCAGCTTGCTGTCACTACTGCTTTAAACTGTACTGCTCCTTTTAGCAATTCACCTCTTTCCTGTCAAATTTTAGTCCCCTTTTTGTTCTTCTAAAGCTGCTGTTAGCTCGAGACTGAAAATTCACTAGATAAGCCACAGTTTTATGTCTGTGTCCCTATCTATCAACTGACAGGTTGGCTCTATGTGTCTGAGGACGGCACGAGAAGACGGGATAGTTGGCAGAGCCAACACTGACTATCTAGAGAGAGAGCAACTCCTGATGATAAAATGAATGCCTATTCCAGGGAGCTAATGTCTTGATCTGAATTTTTAAATTGAGTAAGATAGTTTGGAGGCTTAGTCTAACCGGTCACAGTGATGCCCCGCCTGAAAGCTCTTCTAAGTTCAGCGAAGAAAACTATGTCACAGCAAAACAAGCAGGGAGACCACACTGGGGGAGAAGAACGTGCCAGGAGGGGCAGGTGTTACCTGAGTGCGACAGATGGCTCTAAGCAAGGAGAAGGAAGGTGACATGATGGTCAGAATAAAATGAGGGGAGGAGGGGATGGGGAAGTGACATATTCCTCTAAGAACAAAGCGAGTGGGAAGCAGAGTGGGTGCGTGCTGTGAGACCCAGTGAAGGATGGTGCAGCAGAGAGAAGAGGGAGTTGGGGATGAGTATGAGAGATGAAACAGCCGGGACTTGGTGAAAGAACAGTGATTTGGGCAAGTTTCTCTCAAGCTGAGGAGCTGGTGGTGCCAGCAAGGAAAGGACAGAAGGGAAGATAAAAAGCGAGGGATGGGTATTGGATATACCTCACTGTAGCTCATCCTAAGCCATCTTTGTAAAAAGCTGCCATACTCCTCTCTGTAAGTGGCTGCCTTCCAAAGGGATAAAAAAGATTCCTGTAATGTGTATCTGTGGGTGTGTTGGAAGTAGACTCCTAAGAAGTCCTTCAGGATGAAAAGTCATAACTTCCAGAGCAGGCCTCAGCTTGCTGATTGCTTCTGCCTTTGCCTATACTCAAAGAAATAACCTGTCCTGGAGCTGCTGATTCACAGCACTAGGGGCTACATCCCCCAGCCAGGGCTCTGCGTTTCCTGCTCCTCAGTACCAAGAACCAATGGAAATATTGCGTACTTTTTGGAGACTTAAAGGTTTCCAAAGCAAAGGCAGAAGGGCTCAAAGCAGCTAGGAAAAATGGGCGGGTGTCAGATTTTTAACACTAACATTTACATTAACCAGTACCCGAAGTGCCAGACTGTGTGGCCTCTTGCTTTCATGTTGTTTACTGCATGGACTTCAGGGTTGGGAACAGACTGGGAGCATGACAGGGCTCTTGCTTTATGTCAGTGGAAACTGAGTGAAACCTCACTAGGCATATTCAGATCCAGCAAAGTTTCCTTACAACAGCCCCCCACCTGCAGTTTACACACAGCAGAACTTGTTCCCTCTACCCTTTACATATTTATATCTTTGTCATTTGCAACAGATGGACTGAGCGTTTCCTAGTACTTCGGCCAGCCCTGAAAACGGTACCTGGCCAGATTTTGAGACCTCAGAAGACATTTGAATATAGGCCAAGTTTTCCAGAGAGGTCAGCGCACAGCAGCACCGGAATTCCAAGGAAGTTTTTTTACTATACTTGTCCAAACACAAACTGAATTCTTCCAGTACACATAGTTTAAATACGGGGAGAAATCCTGCTTGAAAACTGGCCTGAAATGGCCATCAGTAACTGATAGCTAATAGCAGTGACCAGGAAACACAGTCATTCTCTGTTGTTACTCAGGATGCTGAAAGAACACATGATGGGCATAAATAATGCAAACGGAGATGCTGATGGGCATGATTGTCTTTCCTTGATGAGATAGATACTTAGGATATTTCTGAAGTGCACAGTGGACAATAAAATAGACAAATCGAAGAGCTGTTCTAAAACAGCTTGTTTGGTAACACTAAGTGTGTTAACAGGAGTGAAAAATAGAAAGGGCTATGATTTTTGTTTTTTTAATTTTTATCTGTGCAACTATTTGATCTCAGTTCTTTTGCATTACTTTATCATCTTCCAGTTCTGGAACTGCAAAACATAGCAGTATTTCCAACTTGAATTTCAATAAACAAAATCGTGGTTTGGTCCTCCCAAACCCCAAATATATTCTTGAGGTTTTGATTGCGTCCTGCTTTCAGGTCAGAAGAACTAGGCTTGTGGCTTCATGTATTTCTATGCAGAAAAAAAAAAGATGAGAGCTGTGCACGTTTTCTGGTAATTTTTGCGTTGCTCTTCGAGGAAGTGCAGAATTGTGTGACTGTAGGAGCTGAGCCTTTTAGTGGAACAGTATGTGTTTGTGAGACTGTGATAACATCGAGGCAACTTGGCAGAGCAGATACTGCACCGCAGTAATGGAGGTGAACTGGGAAGTCAAAACTAACCAGTGCAAAATATAGCAAACATAACTGGTGGGGAGTTTTTTAGCAAATATTTGAAATGCCTCCTTTTTAGATGCTTTCAGGGTGGATACTTTCAGTTGTGGATACTTTCAGTTGTGTATCATACTGTTGCTAGTGCACATGACAAAACTCTTTGGAAAAAATATTTTCTTGTTGCCATTGTACCCTAAACAACGTTGCATGAAGTGGGAGAACGTCAATTCCCATGGTGTTTGCTTTTCCCTTCCAAGCATGTCTATTTGAGACACAGGCAGTCTGAGAGCTCTGCACTGCCTCTGAGTGTTGCCACTAGCATTTTTCTTCCCACTGTCAGGCTGGTGAGTGATTAAACATCCCTGGTGATGAACCTGCTGGTCATTTGGGAATTCTCCCTTCCCAGGAGACACAGCAAGACTAGGGTGTGGTTTGTTATTTCTTTTCTTTTTTTCATTTTCTTTAAAGTTTCTTTTCCTGGGCTGCACTGCAGCCAGCAGAACAGAACTGGGTGGAAGGCTGGAAAAAAGCTGGAAAAGTGCATACTGGAAAGAAAGCTGATGGGGGAATTCTGCTGTTACTCCTTACCTCATGGCTAGGACCTTGTGCTAATGTGGGCAAGGGAGGAGGCATCACATACAGGGTGAAGATGAAGTCTAAGTTAGTACTCAGAAAGTTCTAACCTGAAAGTGGGATCAAATACAACTCGGCCGGGGCATCACTAAAAGGACAGGGAACTGCTGGACAGGGTACAGCAAGGGACTAGGAAGATGATTAGGGGACTAGAACATTTCTCTTATGAAGAAAGGCTGAGGATCTTGAGGCTTTTTAGTCTAGGAAAGAGAAGACTGGGGGGGGGATCTTATCAATGCTTATAAATACTTAAAGGGCAGGTGGGTGTCAGGAGGATGGGGCCAACCTTTTTTCAGTGGTGCCCAGTGATAGGACAAGAGGTAACATGCACAAACTTGAACATAGCAAGTTCCATTTAAACATGAGGAAATACGTCTTTACTTGGAGGGTGACAGCACTGGAATAGGCTGCCCAAAGAGGTGGGGGAGTCTCAGTCTCTGGAGCCACTAAAAACCTGCCTGGATGTGTTCCTGTGCAACCTGCTCTGCGTGATCCTGCTCTGGTGGAGGGTCGAACTAGATGATCTCCAGAGGTCCCTTCCAATCCCTCCCATTCAGCAATTCTGTGTGATTGCTGAACTTGGCACACTTGGATCTGCTAAGCTCCGGGCATGTGTAGGTCAAGACTGATGGTTAGCAGAGTGTGTAATGCTCAGCCATCCAGGGACGGCACTGCTGCTGAAGCACATGAGTTGCTGTTACCAGGTGGTGCAGTTAGCATGGCAGACTGCTCAGAATGATGAATTATGAGGAGATCTTAACTCTTGCCCTGGTTCTGCCACATTGTGTGACCTAATCTGTGTTCAACTACTGTCCTCATTCATTTCAGTGCAGTCATTCCTTTCTCGTCCTCCCTCCCAGCAAGATGGCCTGGAACACCAGGAACGGTGTTTTGCAAATGGATAGCATCCATACTATCATCAAACTTTCAAAGCAGCCAAGACAAGTGCTGTTTGGTACAAATACATCCCCTATGGGCACCTCTGCAGCCTGCTGTTGCCTCATGCTCAGCTGGAAACAGAGAAGAAAGGTGAGGGACAATGCAATGCAATCACTAGCTCTTTAAATGTAGATATAGATCTACGCCCCTGTATATGAAAAAGACTAGAAGAGAAATGGCTGTTTTCCAGGCAAGGATAATACAGAAAAAGCAGGATGCTTTGGGCCATGATATCCTGTGAACACTTCCCACCAGGCCTGTAAGTGAAACCTGTATATCGTAGGGATCTAACTACCACATCTGTGACACCATGGGTGTCCACCATGAAGAAGTGCGTGAGTCACAGGAACTCAGCAGGACACATCACTGCAGGCAGCTCCTTGGCTAGGCTTTTTAACAGAGCCTGAGAGCAGCACCAGCTGTGTCGGTGCTGGTGATCTCACCGCATGCTGAGGGGATGTGGACTTCGGCTAAGACAGACTGCATCACCCTCAACTGCTTGACAGGTCTAAACCTGCAGGTCTGCTGCTGGGAAAACTTCATGGGCTGCTCTGTGGGGGAAACATGGCTCTTACAATCACATAGTGGTGTCCTGGAAAAGGGCCAGCACAGTCCTGATTCTCAGGATTATACAGCATTCCTTGGAGGAAAGCTCACTACTCATTTGCAAAGCCCTTCTGCTGACTACACAAGGCTGACTGCTGCTAGTGCTAACACTGGTGTGCTGGTGCTTCCTCACACTGTCTGTCCATCGGGGGAGGGATTGCTTTATCTGTTGTGCTAGTTTTTCCAACAGCAACAAGGCAGTGAATTTATTTCAGAGTTCAGTTCAGACCAATGAAAAGCTTCAGAACCTGGTCTTGGCCCCATAATCATTCCTTTAAACCTGTTTTCCTCATTTCTGCTCCTTAAAATATGGACGCAGTAACAGGAACAGCTATTGCCTTGAAGTTCAGGGGTATAAGGTGGCCCTCACGAACTGTTAACCTTTGATACCATGGCAATTCTGCTAAACTGGCACTGTATAGATTAGCTAACGCTCTTGATGTTTAATGGGAAAGCAGAAAGACTTGTGATGTTCCCAGTGAGAAGAATTTCCTATTTTTAGAAATGCTGCTGGTTCTCATGGGATGGGCAGGCTGGGAAAGCCTGCCACATCTTTTGCATCTTTACTTTTCCCTCCTAATTTATGACAGAAAGCTGTTTTACTACCCACTCCCTTCCCTGACCTTGCAACACAGGTCAGTCTGAGGGTCCTAAAACCTACTACTAGTAAATAGCGGAGGTAAGAAGACCTCCTCTGTTCCCAGCAGTTAAGAAACTTCAAAGCGTCTCTTGGGAAGACTCCCTCATGTCTTGCATCATTTCCAAGTGAAATTTTGAACAGGAGGGGAAGGTACAGGAGGACAGGGGCATTCTGTTCTGTCAGCAGTTCTTAGTGCTGTCTTGTCTTCTGCCTAGAAACAACATTATTGCTCTATCTGCCTCCAAAACCAACTTGCTAATGAGGGCAGCCAGCTCATAAGCTTGGTGGCAAAGGCACCAGTCTCGCTACTTCTTCCTATTCCTTTTTCATGGGAGCCAGGAGGTGAGCACTCCCTTTCAAACACCAGTTTCCTTGAGATAAGCTCAAGCCAATGCCTGGCAGCAACCCTTCTGAAACATAAGCACCTCAGCACTCTTTCGACTCTTTCTGCTCCCTGGGCTGGATCCCCTGCAGGCAGAAATTGCTGGAGCTCTGCCAGCTTTAACAAAGCTGTGTTGATCTAAACCAGATGAGCATCTTGTCCTGTAGCTATTGAAAGGTCATCTGACACGGCCCACATGACCAGTTTCAGGCTGTCTTGGATATAAATGGCGATGTAGTGAGACTCTACCCACCCTGTACTTTTAGCTGTTGTGATTAGGCCAGTTGACAGCCAGGTTGTGGCAGCCCCCTCATCCTGCTGGAGATGTAGCAGAGTGAATTCCTGGGATAGTAGGATGAGCCTGAGATAGCTGTGCTCCATCTAGAGTTCTTACCTCCTGGCAAAGGGGTGGGGTGACTACACACTGTAGTCACAAACACTTAATTGCACCAAGGGCAGAAAAGCTGTCCAGGAAGAACTTGCCCCATGTGCTGAGACAGGTCTCCAGTCCTACAAACAAGTACAGTGTGCAAAAGCTGGCAGAATCGGGACTCCCCTTTAGCCCTCTCTGCTTATGAGCATTCCTCCAGCTGCTTCCAGATGTTTGTAGAGGCATTACTGGCTCAGGTCAAAGTGCACTAGTGAGTTTCTAGCAGTGCACAGCTGTGCATTGGCATGTTCTGGCACTGCTGGCATTTACTAGAGTAGCTGCAGGAACAGAACACCAAGGCCCACTGGGAGGCTGACAGAAATTTTGCAAAAGAAGGAGCAAGAAGTGCCAGTACATTTTGCAGGAGGTTATTTTTAATACTGGAAATAGCTAGAAAACAGGAAAAAAACTGCAGTATATGTCAGGATTTGAATTGGTGAGGAGATCTGGGAAAGGGACGATGGAAACTTGGGTCCATTATGATTCACACAGATTTATTTTTTTTTTCCTCTCTTTTGAACAAAAATATTTCCTCCTAAGAAAAATTTCTTCACAGTCATAGTTCCACAGGACAACTGGTTGCTTTCAGTGGCATTTTTTGACTTAAAAAGGTTTATACCATGTAATATAAACTTTTGTTTCTCTCCACTTTTAAACACTTCTGTGCTGAAGGGAGGAATGCTTGCACAGCATGTTTTTCAACCTGCTTGTGCACCTTACTACCTTTTGTGGACTGTCTGGAAGAATTTATGATCCCCTAGCAGTGCAGAAACCCGTGCTGGAAAACTCTTTATGTGAGTTTTCAACTCACTGTAGCTGTCCTTCACAGCTTTACTGTTGCTTCTTCAGTTAAGGCCCCTGTGGTGGGTGGATCTCAGTAAAACAAACAAGGCTCAGCTCTCTGCAAGGCCCCTGCTCCATTAAAAGAGAAAAGTAAATTTCCAAGAACAACTTCAATGCAAAGGAGCATTATAAAAGTGGTAAAGGCATGAGTCATCAGAAATCTTATGGGACAGAACACCAAAATATGGGAAAAGCCTTGGGACTTTAGGTAGCACCTGTACTGCTGAAACTTAATTGTGCATTATTAATAGGTAGTGTGAATGAGAACTGATATTCTCAAAACTGAATGCTGCAATTACTACTCTTGGTTTCCTTCCACTTAAATGCTGCATAGTTACCACTTTGTCTAAGGAACCTGCAAGAAACGTGAGCTATGCCACCAGTACCTTACAGAGTAAGAGAGTGACCACAGATGTTAAGTTTAAAGCATCAAGATGTTGCCTACTTCAGAAAGTCAGCCTGAGACATGCAGAACCGCACTGAAAGACTCTTGTTCTACTTGTCAGATCCATTTAGTGCCCCCAGGATTTCCAGATTCCCCTTCGAAGTGAGGAACCTGGGTGCAAAGAGCTCTCAAGCCCAATCCAGTCCTGTGCTAGGTTTAAGAAGCCTGGACAGTGCAAGAAACCTGCTAGGTCAACTGGAAAGAAACCAGGCTGACTGCCATGGGAGTCTTGCCTATGGCTCATCAGTAAGTCACTGGAAGCAAGTTTTTCTGCAAAGCAGAGAGATATTAACTGACTCTGATGGAAATCTGTTCCACTGAGAAATACTGGACCGTGACACAGGTACTACTGACCTTGTCAACAACTTGCCCTAAAGCATTTCAATTCTCTGTCGCACATTGCAAATCGAGTCCAAGGAGATACAGGTAAAATCATTCTGTATCTCTGAGAGGCTCCTACTAGTGTTTCTCTCTACAGCTTGTACAGCTTCAGGTGGAACTCATAGAGTCTCTCTCATTTTCGCTGTTCAGAAGAGAACCAGGCTTTGGACTTACCTCTGCTAATTCTCTGTTTTTCTCCAGAAAGGATTCCTGGTGTATCAATGACGCTGATGCTCTCTAAGACGGGATTAGGTAGCTGGGCACAAACAAACCTGTGTGAGAATAAACGTGTTTAAAATAAAAGCAAGAGGTATTTACGATATGCTGAACGTCACGGGCAGCATTGCAACAAGCCAGGCTTTGATCTCACAAGTTTCCAGTTGAAGGTTGGAGCTACTGCTGATTTAAGGAAATGAGAAAGAACCCAGAACTGAGCACTTTCTCTGACTATTTTGCTGCTTCAGGAGCATGAATCTTAGTCATGAGCTAAGACAGTGTTGTTTTTTTACGTGGCCCCCAAATGAAAATGTGGAAATGCAAATGTTTTCATTTGCTGTTTAGATTTTAGCAAGAAGTGGTATTTGTTTTTCTTCACTTAAGCATACCCCTGCAGAGTTCACTCAAGTGAACTGAAACAACTTGTTTAAAAAAAAAAAGAAGTAAAAATCAGCAATGTTATAGGATTTTTGTTCTCTTTCAAATTTGTTCTTAAATAGAAAAGTGTGCTATTCTTTCACCATGGAAATCCTAAGGCATAGGCAGTATGAGATCTCAAGAGGTTGCTTGGCCTATCCTCCTGCCTCAAGGCAGGATCAATCGAATGTTTTTCTGAAGTGTTCTTCAAATCCGTAATGATGTGGACTCAACACTCTATTACTTAATTATCCTTACAGCAAAACCTCTTTTTCTTAAAGTCTAATCTAAATCTTCCATGCTACAATGCCTTTCAGTCTCAAACACAGTAGACATGGAAAACGACTTATTTTTCCCCTCTTGTCACAATGTGTACTATTGTCATCTTGTCTCCCCTCAGTCTTTTCTCTAAAGAAAAGAGAAGATTCAGTTCTGGTGGTGTTTTTTTTTCTTTTTTTTTCTTCCCTGTCTCTTTCAGTTCTCTCTAGCTGTCTTTCCAGTTCATTTCTAAATCCCTGAAGACCCTTGCAGCTTTCCTTTGGGTCCTCTCAAACTGCTCCACATATTTCTTCAGGCATGATGCCCCAAGCTGATGCAGTGCTCCAGCTGTGACCTTGCCAGTGGTTAACAGAGCAGATGGATTGCTCCTTATCTTTTACATGACAGCCCTGTTTATGTATCTCAGTAAGATGTTTGCTTTTTTAACAGCAGTATGACACTGTTGACTTACATTCAATTTGTAATTTGCTCCTCCCCTCCTCTGCAGCTCCGTTTCTGTGAAACTGCTCTTTACTAGTTGTTCCCCATCTTGTATCTATGCAAATCACTGGTTAAAAAGAGTAACTTATGCTTGTTCTTAGTGGGTTGCAGCTCATCTACTTCAGTTGCTGGTAACAACAAAGGACAGTAAAAGCCTATCCACTTACACGGCTCCTGGTAGTATTTAATGGATAGCCTTTTTGTGATGGCGTTCCAGGGAGCTATAAATATGTGTGTGTATGTACATATAGCTATTAATAGGGTGGTGTGACATCCAGGCATAAGATATGTGTTACTGTGGGAGAAGGCAGAACCACGCAAAGGATGGGGTTTGCCACAAGGTCCCCTAGATGCAGCCAATGGAGAAAGAGCCCTGCAGCACTCAAGAGTGGCTAGTTCTGCTCCAGTCCCTGCAGCTATGATCTCCTTCAGGCTACAGCCCCACCCCAATTTTTCTATTTGTGTGACTCCAAGATGATTCTGACAAGAGTGAATCCTCATGAGTTAGATGAGTGGCCTCTCTCTCCCACATCCACAGCTTGGCAGGTGGCAACAGGGAGCATTTCTGAATGCGTATGCTTCACAGGGATTTTGGGGGGCTGGGCTGAATCTCCTGTGGAGTGCCAGGCACAGCAGTAGAGAACAAAAGGCTCAGGAGGTTATGTTATTCCCCCATCCTCCAGCCCAGGGTTGCTCTCCATTGTTACAGCTCTGAACATTCATTCTGGTCTAATATTAAAGCGCTCAGGTGAGGGGATTTTCCACCAGTTTCTCTAGGAAAAAGTACTCCAGAGGAGATCCCAGGTATAAGATCAGAGGCCAGTGTGAGTGAGTGCATTCTGGCTCTGTTGGCAAGGTTGTTAAGGCTGCTGCCTTCCTGCTGTCCCAGCAGAACTGCAGGACCTCAGGCAGCATGACCTAATTTTGTCTGGGGCCATATGAAGGGAAAAACATGGTGTCAAACTAGACTTTTACTACCTCTACAGGCAGAGCATGAGGGTGAAGGAGGAATCTGTTATCCATTATGTCTTCTGCTGTTGACAACAAAAAAGCAGGACTTGACTCCACCTTAGCTTCCCAAGACAGACTTTGGGGGTAGGAGGAATTTTGCAACCAAGCCAATGTGATATGAAAGCAAGGGTTGAGATTCCTGATCTTGCTCCAGGCCCTTGGTGCCAAACAAGTCCTTCTGATAACAAGGTGCAACCTGTAATCTCTCTGCTGGGATCCCTCCAGAGTTGGGGTACTGCCAGCAGAGTTCGAGTAAGGAAAACAAGCCCTCCTCTCAATATCCAGGAACCACCCGGGGCAAGGAGAGGTGGACAGGTTATTGCAGCGCTGCCATCCTCCCTTCAGTCCTGGGCACCTTGTCAACCCTATCTCTGCCCTTAGCCAGGAAGGTATGTGCAGGCACTCCCATCTCCTGGGAACGAAGGGAGGGAAGGAGACAGGCTCTGAGCAGTACAATTAGCTGCTGTCTCCCAGCCAAACCCTGACTGTACCACTCTTGCTTCCTGGAAGGCAGCAGATCCCAGTCTCTCCTGGGAAGGGAGTACCAGCTGAGGCTGGATGCTCACTCCTCCTGCTCCTCCACCTAGCTCCCCTGGAGCAGCAGGCTCTGCACCCCACAGGACAGTGCTGTGGGCTGCAACCTCTCAGCTGAGATCAGCATGGCCTGTGTGAATGCTACCGCCTTGTCCCTTCCACTGATGCTGATAGCCCATCATTACCTCAGACCACCCATGGCTACAGCAGACTTGCCAATAGTCACTCTCTTATCTCCACTTAGAAGGGTGGCTCCTGGATATTATTTCTCTTCTCCAAATTTTTCTGCTCACAGTCTGTTAGCTGAGGTCAGTGCCTTAGCATGGCAGCAACAAGATGTGTACTAGGCAGAGGCAGCCCTGCATTGCCTCTTGCCAAGAAGCTGAGCCCCAAACAGGGTTTAGTGTGGGTGGCTTGATCCAGTCCAGTGGGTACACCTTGAATTACATCTGCTAAATTACTGGCCTTCTGAGTCAATTCTTGCATTTCCTAATTAGCTGGCTATTAACATTTGCATTTTCAGCACCATGACACTCGTACTGCTGAGCTAGTCCCCCTTAGTGTGTCTTTCTCTGCCAGTTTAGAAATCATTATGCTCTTTCTCACCTGTGAACAGAGAAGGGGTTAATTAGTCCTTGTGGCTACTCCTTGCATTGCTAGCAGGACTGCACTTCTGCAGCTGCATCACTGCTGTTCTCCTCTGCCCTCACAGGCAAATACTGGACTCCTCCTTCACAGAAGGAAGAGTAGCAAGAGTATCAAGAGCACTGCCTGACACAGTGAACTAGGCTAATGGGCCCAGAGATCCCCTGCTGTATTAGGAGCAAATTGCATTCAAGATACATCAGTCAGTCCAGTTCAGGAGGATTTGCTTTTTTGCCCTCTGTGTGTGGCCTCCTTACTCCTGATGTTGCTTCTCCTCTGCAGTGAACTGTGTGACAGCTGTGGCTGTTCTTGGCTATCAGGAGAGCTCTTCTGAATGATGTTCTCTTCATCTACTATCTCTGCGCTCCAGGCAGGAAGCCTCTTATTTTTCTTAGGGCAAACCACCTTCCTTCCCTGGTGCTGGGAGTGGGTGGTCACCTGACCTAACTGTTGGCCAGGTGCAGATGTTCTGGGCCCTATAAAATACTGAAAGTATCTCAAAGTCTCTCTGGTGCAAGATCAGGTTGATGTATTTGAATGATGAGCCTATGTAGTAATCAGACATTGCTTCTGGAGGCACTGTGAGGTTCTCTGCATTGTAGTGACTTTAGCAAGGTCCCTCTTCTCTCATCAACCTTCTCCCCATTCTTCTCCACGGGTCGCTTCCCTGTCTTGCTGCAGCCTATACCAGCAGTCCCGTGGGCAGTGCTGGTAGGAGATGCTGCACTCTGGACAGATACTCTCAAAGCTCGGAAAGTAGAAAGGCAGCCAAAGCCCAGCCTTCCTGGTTTTTTGGCTGAGCAGCTGCCATGTTTGCAACATCTCCCACACCGTTTTAGCAGGGAAGGCGCCAATGACGGGTGTAGTCAGTGTGTTCCCATCTGCCTGCTGTAGCACAGTTTGTGCTTATCTAGGATATGGGTGTGTGCTGTTGGCTTCCTGAGAGATCCAAAACTCTCAGTATGGTTGGGCTAGGTCTAGGGGATGGAAAGGTTATGTTCCTCATGTCACAGAGCCATTGTCCAAACGCCTTGTAACAGTTTTTCTACAGAAAAGACATCAGCTGTTCACCATTTTGCACCTGACATTAGATGTATAAAGGCACTGTAATGGAGAGAACTTGGTTTTGTTAAAACGGGGATGTTCAAGCAACATTAAAAAATATAAGAGAGCAAAGATGTGTATATTGTGCCAGTTCTACTTCTCTAGTCACTTCAGTAGCTGTATCTGGTTGGACTGTTTAATTTCAGTGAACTGATGGCAGAATAGAAGAAGCTAGGAATATATAAGCAAGGGAAAGTAAAGTTTAAGAGAGATTTACCTCTGAACTCCTATAGGATGAGCTTGACATGCCATGCTGTGTTTTTCAGTTTTGGGGGTTTTTTTGTTCAAGTAAAATGAAGGATTGTCTCACCTGAATTTGTCAATTTACCCTTCAGTGAGTGACTGATGTGCACCCAGCAGGACTTGCTTTGTAGCAGCCATGTGGATGCAGGAAAAAAAGGAAGAATAGTGTAATACCTTATCCCTTTAAATTGCTAGCTATGCTGCTCATTATGCTCTAGCTTGTTCTCCACAACAACCAAGCTCTTGAGTACTGACCTGTTCAAAAAGGCATTGCCAAAGGCGTTGAGTTTCCTGAATGGTTTTTTGGGATCCACCACCAACGCGTTTCCAGGAACAATTCCTTCCACATCTCCTTGCATAACTGCTATAAAGGAGTCAGTTGTAGGCTCTGGTCCAATCCTCATCCCTGGGAAATCCTGCTCCAGCAGGTACCTGTAGGGAAAAAAAACCCAAGGTGTAGGCATGAGACATGAGCTAAGTCCTGAATGAGTTGTACTGAAGATTACAGTGTAATTATGAAGCTCAGGAGTATGGATCCTTCTGAGACTATTTTTAGCACTGCCACTGAATCATTTGATAAATGTCATGGTAGCTTCTCTACTCAGGATCTCCACATTTAAAGCTTTCTTATTACAGGTGGATTAAGAAATTGAGATGATTATAGCTGCTGGGAAGAGATTCTTATCGTGTTTGATCATTTTGTGTATTTTAATCCTCAAGACGTTTGAAACAGACTTAACACAACAAAGTAAAAACAGCAGTTCACTGCAATCACAGAGTTAATCCTGAAACCTTATTGGCCTTTGTTGCCAATATCAATTACCTCACTGCTGCTCATTTCAGCAGACTCATCCAACTAATGTGCTTAGCCTCTAGTCCAAATCAGTTGCTCAAATGCCAACTTCTCCTGTACTTGGCTGCTGAAGTCCCAAGTCTCCCTGCATGTGTGCTTCTGCAATGCAGCTACAGGTCTGCACTGTAAATTGCTTAAGCACTAAGCATGTGGGTGGCAGAGTAGATCCCAATGCTTATTATTAAACTAAATAGCACAGCAACCCTTATTCTCTAAGACTCAGGCAGCCTCTCCAAAGGTACAGTTTGGCAACAGAGAGCTAGCCACCCATGCGGCTACAAGACTTTTGAGTGGGACCCTGGCATTTGACTTAATCCTGCCAAACTCAGGGTGGATCAATGGTGTGCCCAGGACAGTTCCTCTTGGTTTATGGAGGAGCCAGATGCCATCACTGAGGTCAGGTCTGTGTGTGTGGGTGCAGAAAATATTCCACCCGCTGGCCCTGTTCTGAAAATTAAGGCCATTGTGTCCACATGGCTTGCAAAAGAACTGGTCTAGCCCTCAGCATATGATGGTGTCAGACCATCTGATCTGGTGATAAGCTGTGGATTGTTACACAAGGAATATAATGACTGCTGGGTTACGGAAGTTAATATAATACTGTGTTGCTTGTTGCCAGCAGATACCTGGCACTTCCTCATCCATTGCTTTGACTTAATCTTTTGCTAGTAGAAAGATAAATGTAGAATTGTTGTGATGTTACAAGTGGATACAGGGCATGGGGAAAAAGAAAATGGGAGAAGGCCTGAGGATTTTTCATAATTGAGAAATGTATGTTTAATAACCAGCATTGGTTCAATCACGTGAGCCTTATCAGAGAGGGTAAGTGCCTTCATGAAAGACTACAGGACCATTGGCATGAAGGCTTGTGATAACTTTTTGGGGGTTCCTACTTTTGCTATTGTTGTAACAGAGGTAATCACCATGTAGTGTTTGAGGAACAACAAAAACCTAAAAAAAGCTATTTATTGACACCATGGCAGCAAACGCATCTTCATTTCCCAATGACAAAGCTCAAATCAACTGGATCTAGAGCTAAAAAAAGCAGACGTACATCCAGGACATACTGCAAGTCACTGCTATTTATCTGGCTTAGTACACATTAATGAAGGGTATGGCTGCAGCAAGACTAACTCCAGCAGTCATATCCATAATTGCCTTACGAGCTCACCACCTTCTTTACTGGTATTTTATGATGTATTTTCTTATATCTTTCATCCAAAGTTCTGTGCTCACCTGAATGCCATCAGAGCTTCTCTTAATAGGAGCAACTCTTGAGACGAAACAGCAGCTATTTAGCAGTTCTCAGAAAAAGAAAAAAGATTGAAATAATCCAGGAAGGCAACAGCCCTCTTATGTCCTATACTAGGGTGCATACATCCTATCCACCCAAAACCTATGCAGAGATTCCTCAAGATTTCCAAGAAGTTACCACTTAACAAAAGCGGACCGCAGCTAATGCTGGTGCATGCCGCCTTGCTAGCTGGTGATCACAGTGTACCTTCCTGGCAGCTACAGTAACTTTTCTCTATCTCAAAGCAGCTGAGAACAAGGAGAAGCTAGTCTTCTTCCACCAAGGGCTCAGTAGACTATCACATGAATGTTCTTGGCTCTGTGCCCTGGAAAGCTCTTTACAGTGAAAAAACCATTTGCTAGGTTAGAAGCCACTCAGCCAGATTCTGGTAACTAAGCTCAGGCCTTCTGGATGGCAATTCAAAAATGTTAGCCCCTGATGGACGTTGCTGCAACGCTAGTCACTGCTATTGGCTTTCCTCTGCTCCTGCTTTGTACTTCGCTTTTGGTCTGACATAGTGTATTTAAGACTAATATACAGATGGCTGTTCACTGAATCCATAGGAATAAATCTTTTCAGTTTTCCCCTTGCAAATACAGGAGAGAAAAGAGACAGGTAGTCATAACAATTGTCAAATGCAACAAGTGCAGTGCTTTTGGGAAACGTGCCTTACTCCCAGTGCAAGGTCACAGCCTCGCCATAACAATAACCTGCTTGTTTTTTACAGGTTTAAGATGCACATGTAATCGGATAGCTTTTTGAGCAACAGGACAAAAAAAAGCCCAGGGGGTTTGTTTGTCATTTATAGACAAGGCTTCCAAGAAAGTCTAAGCAAAACTCCTGCATGTAATAGCAACAATACTCCTCCAGCCCGGCTGCTCAAAAGAATTTTATCACAGCTCCACTCAGTTGATCTTTCAAAGCATTTCTGTGTTTATATCCTGAATAAGACTTAAAAAAAAAAAACCACCATCAAAAAATCCCAACAAAAGCACACTCACACAGAAGTAGCTGCAAGCCAATGTTAATTGACTTAATGTGCAACAAGTGGTATGAAATCAGAGATGAATATTTGCACTGCCCAGTATTGTAGCATCTATTTTAAGTAGGGCTTCTCTGGGAGATTCGGGTACATTGTGCAGCAGGGTGTTTGCAGCACAAAAATCTCATTGTACACAGGACAAATACAAGGGCACTTATTGACACTGATGGCAAGGGAAGGCACTTCTGCAAGGCAGTGACACAGGCTGCCTCTGATAACAGAAGCCAGCTAGAGAACACATGCAGTTGTCACATTTGTGGGGATTTCTGGGCGAGAAGAGCAAACAATAGCTGTGGAAAACACCAACCGACAGTGAGCAGCTTCCCCTGCCAGCACAGGATGCCTTGCTCTGAGCTGCTTGAATACCTTCAAGGCCCTGGGGGAGTGATCTCCAGCCAGGCTGGGGAAGCCTGCAGAGAGTGCAAGGCAAAAGGTAAATGCTGTTGGTGGGGATTTTTTTAATTTTTTTTTTATGACCAATCTGCTTTATGGAGAAGCATCTGAAGTTAGTATGTGCTGTTTGCCTCATTTCACGCCTGTCCCTGCTCCTGGTGAGGGCCAAGGGCAGCAATGCTTCATTAGTGCTAGCTT
>NW_009737206.1:120105-123750 GCF_000703405.1 Apaloderma vittatum
GCTCTCCGGGCAGGAATGGTGCAGGATGTTTGGGAAGGGGCTGTTTGCCCATGATGAGTCACACAGGAGCCAGGCAGGATGCTGCTGTGTGTGGCAGCAGAGGTGATGTGGAGTGGGAAAGGGAAGAAGGGCAGAGCAGGAGGAAACCGTGACAACTGCCTGGTGCAGGCAGAGATGAAAGGTTCAGGGCCACATGGGGAGGTCACACCAGAGCTCTGCTCGTAGTCTGTGACAAACAGTCTGGGTAAGTCAGGACGTGTAAATGATTAGCTGTAGGAGGAAGGGGTGGCTACACCAGAAAAGCAAGCCATGTTGACAGTTAGTAGAGCTTTGGCAGGCTAGTTTATTTTATTAGCAGGATGGCTGGGCAGAAGCCAGGATTATTTTTAGAAAAGACCATGGAATCTTAAGTTAATTAGGAGAGTAATGTTGTGTCCTGTGCTCCCACCCTCTTACAGGAAACATAAAACGCAATAATGTTATAAAGGCAGGCTTCAGTGACATCCTGCTGCGGCTGTCAGATACTCCCAGGTAGAGGTGTTGCCTTGCCCTTGCCATTACCACCTTTCAGACTCCAGCCCTGCAGAAAAGCCTCAGCCAAATGTATGCTGAGGAGAGAAAGGGGAGTGAGCAAGAAGAGAGTGAGCAGGAAGTAAGAATCAAAAAGCTGCAGTTAGCACTGCTACATCTTTCACATTGCAAAATAAGGCTCAGCTCTCCGGGTCTCCGAAAGCAGGGGAGAGAACAGCCTGGTTCCACTGAGAACAAGCCAGTGCTCTGGTTTCACTTCACTGGCTTTGACCCACACAACTCGCCTCCCTCCTCCCCACCTCAGCCTCTAGGAATGTTTCTCACTGCTGACCTTGACTGCCTTCTTTCTGTTCTCAGTTCCTGACAAGAGAGCGGTTTCCCTGCAAGATGCTGCAGTTTTGGTGTTTCAGAGCCTTGCACTTCTGTCTTGTTTCACCTCAGATTCTCCAAGAATAAGAAAAGGTTTTTTTGGAGATAAACCCACCTCAGGTAGGTGACTAAGTCCTTTGCCTTTTTTTTTTTTTTTATGGTGTACTGGGATCCACGTGAACAGGGACTGACTTCATTCCACATAAGTGTTTAGTGGCACTAAGTCATCTCCCTAAATTGCATGGCAGTACAAGCAGGATGCAGGAAGAATGGAACGGATACACACAGATGACACTAATAACTCCCCATCCTGACAAGATTATGGAATAGATGTCTAGAGGTTGTTACTTGCTTCAATCTACTACCAAGACATAATGGTTTACTCCACTCCCACTTCCTCCCCCTGTCGGCTTTAACTCCTCCCTGCTCTTGGTTTCAGCTCCCACTTGCCTTCCCACAATAACTCTGGATGCTAATCTGGTGCTTATCCCAGCTCTCTAATGACCAGTGCCTGCAAGCTCACGTGGGAAGCTTATCACGAGCAACATTTTCTGGCACCTCCTGCCTTTGGTTGAGAACATGCCAGAGTAACAGACCCTCACACTCCTCCTACTGTTGGAGGCCCTTTAGTTCTAAACTTTCATCTTCTTATGCACTACTTCAGAGAAGACTCTGCCTTTTTGGAAGGCACTCTCAGGTCCATGTAGCACTCCTGTAAAGCAGAAGCTTCTGGTCACTTCTGCTGGAATCTCTGAGTAGGCTCATCCCAGCCCTGTGCACAGAGAAAGCTGTGTATGAAGCATGAATGAAATGTGGTCAGAGAGGCTCACTCAGATCATCTTGCTGACAGCTGAGCAAAGGGACTGCTGCCATCCCACGAGTGAAGACTCCATCTCCTTTTGTCTGGAACGTGCTTTAGGTACCTACACTTCTCACAGAAGGAGCTCAGGCTTACAGGAAAACGACTCAGAGAGGGGCAAAGGCAAGAAGTCTCTGCTAGCAGCAGCATGCAGGTGAGACTGCAGGGAAAGGCTGATGCTGGCAATCCAGAGAGAAGTATTAGGAAGAGATGCTCTAGTTACACAGCCAGCAGTCTCGGGAACGGATATTCAGCAGCCTCCTCATGTTCAGGGGAAGTTCTGTTCTGAGTGGCAGTAACCCAGAGGATAGAAAAAGCCTTTCAAATAGGTTTGGTACCAAGTCACAGAACAAAGATCTAGGGTGGAACCAGGCAGATATGCTATCCAAGTTAGCCTCTCTAATTTTCAGAGGAGTTTGTCCCTTTCCAGACATGGGCTAAATGCTTCTTAGGGTCATTTATGCCCTTTCAACATCAGCCTGACCTGCTTGTATGAGAAAAGCCTTTTTACTCTCACACTTTGTTTGCCAGGTGCATGACAAGGTAGTAGAAGTGCACATTCTGTTCTTGGCTCTTGGTTGGGGCATTAAGTACCATGAGTATTACAGCACAAAAAACCCCCCTTGCATTTCTCAAGGTCACTTGAGGTACAATTTGATTCACACCTCTCTACTCTCCACAGCTCCCTCCTCCACCAAGAAATACTGGTTGAACAAAGGGCTGTCTGCTTGTGGCTTATGTCCAGATTTACACTGGGGTAATTCTGTGGATTTCAACACAGCCACACCAGAAAAAGGCTGGAATTTAATGCTAAGCTTATGAATCACATAGGAAACGCAGACAACGCAGCTTCAGCTATGATCCCAAGAGAAAGGCTGCTACAAGTCGAACTAGCAGTGTGGCTGAACAGCAGTCCCTCCAACCAAGTTCAGCTGGAAAAGTTTAACCCTCTCTTTGACAATTTCACATCAAATCTGCTGCTGACAGCTGCCCTTTCTTTACAGTTAGGAATGAGCTTGCTGGTCCCACCATTTCAGCAGGGCAGGACACTAAACAGGGCTTACTTTCAGAGTCCTGAAGACGGGCAGATCTCTTTCATGCTCACAGGCACCCACCCGAGCACACATGCTCCTCAAACTAGGCTCTGAGCATTGCCTCTGGATCATAGGGCAGGCAAAGAAAGAGAAGGGTCAGATACAGACCACTACAAGCCCAAGCACTCACTTTAAGGTTCCCTAGGCCAGAGGTTATCCCACCACCCAAAAGATACATGAAGTTGAAAAGAATGGATGTTAGAAGAGCCACCCTGACCTGAGCAGTGCGGAGAATACCCTGTGTGAAACTTCCCACAGCCTTTGCACTTTGGACGGACAAGAGGGCCCCAAGTGACTCATGTCTCCATGCTAACACCCTGCCTGCACTCCTCAGCCCTGCCCTGGGCTACTTTTTGCCACGTCGGGTGTTTCAAGAGACATCTCACACTACCTGTCCTTGCGAAGGACCACTCTTAAAGAGTCTTGAGTGCAGGTTGCTTTTCAACTGAAAGCTGATGATGGGCACCAGGAACACAGAAGGGGGAACAGAAGAGGGATCCAAGCATAGCACAGGTACCAGAGATCCCTTTTGCCTCACGGGCATGAAGGGTGCAGGCATGCCCGCGGAGGAGGGACGCAGGTGGCCGGGTTTTACCTGATGAAGGTGGTCTTCCCAGTGGAGTACTGCCCCACGAGGAGCACCATGGGCTTGTTGTCGAAGTCGGCATCCTCCAGGGCCGGCGAGTGGAACTCGTGGAACTTGTAGTGCTCTTCCAGGGGGAGAAGCTTGGTTTTGTAGAGCTTTTTCAGGCCTTCGCTGACCGTCTGAAACACCTCGGGGTCCTTCCTCCG
>NW_009737207.1:0-22449 GCF_000703405.1 Apaloderma vittatum
GTATTTATATAATTTTTAAATATTTTTATGTATTTTTAATATCAGACCATTATCTGGAACTGATCTCAACACGTGAAAAATGCTTAACTGCCTTTAAAATCATGGGTTGTAATCTCTGCTTTCGGGTGTCTTGGCAGACACTTTCAATTTGTGGCCTTACCTTGCAGTCTCCAGCCATCTCTAGAGGTTTTCCAGCTTGTTGTGTTGTGCACATTCAAACCCTGCAGCCCACTGGTCTTGAAGATGTGTGAATGAACAAAATAATAGGACTTCAATGACAGTGTAAGTATCAGTTGTCACCGCAAGGAGTGTTTTGTTACCATAATGAGTTCATTGGGAAAGAAAACGTTTTAATATAAAGGAAAGCAGGGATTCCGCGGCGACTTTCCCAAATTTAGAAGATCTTGTCATGTAAATCCAGTTTGCCATGGAAGATAAAAATCGTTTACTTTATAATACCACCTCAAACCATCCGAGTCCAGAGGTACCATGAAGAATATGGTGAGGTGCCTGGAAAAACAACAAAAATCTATAAAAAGAGCAAGACTTTCAAGGCTCTAGAAAGTGGGAAATTCATCCCATTGAAAGCTTGCCACCCCGCTTCCAGAAATAGAGCTGTCTGATAAATAAATTCCACACACACATTAAAAAAACAAGCAAACCCAGAGCAGTGGAATACCCAAATGATTTGATTAAAGAGGTGTTTGCTTTTTTTAATGAATTATGATGGTTTTGATGAAATTTCCACTTGCAAATTCGAGTTGTACTTGACAAGAGAAAATTTGTATCTCCAAAGCCTGTGAAAAAAAAAGTCTGTCTGCCTTCTGTTCGTCTGTCTCTTCATCCACAGAACGAAATCCAAATAGTTTCCAAACGACGTCTGGCATACGCGCTGCAAGTGAAACTTAGCAAAGTCTCTTTGGCTATAAATAGCCATATATCCAAAAATCACAGTGCACTGACACAGCTTGAGACCTCGGATCTGTCCATTGACAAACATACCTCGTTAGTGGAACTGCTGAGCCCTGAAGTGTGGAGTTTGCTACTGGGCTCACGGGGCAACTCGTGCTGGCAGCCTGCGCCTCTGTGGGACAAGCTGGGAACCCCTTGTCCCTCTCCATCCTTTTGCTGCGTTGCCCAATGCTGTGAAAAAGGGAGAGGGGGGGGATTTCTGCTTTGATTTCTTTGTGGCGACACGCGGGCAGAAGCAGCTCAAGGGAATCCTGCACAGCAGAGGTTAATGTGACCCACATATAATTGTGTGAAAAGATGCCACTCTGCGCCTTTGTCAAAGAGGCTTCTTGTTACAACCCAAGCTATCTAGTCCCCAGCCCCTTCAGCAAAGCACAGTTTTCTTGGATTAAATCACCACTGCCCTCTTGCCAGCTGCTTAGAGTTTGCACATTACACGGAGGAGATCTATAATATATATTTATATATTTTTAAAATGTGACAGATTGTCTCGTAACATATGTAGTATTGCCTTGAAATGAACTACGTGCATGTGATGGCCGAGCCAGCAGACCGCGTGTGTGTGTGTGGTGTGTGTGGTTTGTATTTTTTTTCCTTCTGTTGGAAATCTGAGAGGCTAGGACACTCGAGCTTTTCATGTTGCTTCTCTCTGAAATATTCATGACGAGTTGACGACCTTGATTCTTTGATACCTGCCATTTATTTATGTGCCACGGACGATAACTGCTGCTAAGTACATATGTCAGTGACATGGTTGAGTGAGTTGGGCGATAAGGAGAGGGAGGGCATCTGAGGGATATGTGTGCTGCAATAAGATTACTTTATAAACTCTGCAGGCGTTTTAGGAGACTGCCGTGCCATCTTATTCACCCCACTTTGTTTTTTCTGACTGAAGCTTGTTTTCTTTGCTGCATCTCCCGCTCTTTCTTGCAGCTTGGAAATCTGCTAGTTCACTGCTGCTTTTCTTAAAGATGTTCGTCGGCTCTATATCCACCGCATTGCTAATGAATTAGTTGGTTACGCTTACATTTTTTTTAAAAAGGGAGGCGAGTCTGGGGAGACCCAAGGAATTCTTCTCAAGTGAAAAACAGATCCTTATTGAAACAGGCTCCGGGGAATTGGTTAGATGCTCAGGGGCATTTTGGTACTCTGTAAAGGCAGGGAAAGATGAGGGTGGAGGAAACGAAGATAAAAAGAAGAGTAGGTAAGTATCACATACAGCCTTGTAAATGTGAAATTTGAGCAGGCAAATCTCACTGCTTTTGAGTGATCCCGCTCTTTGGGAAGGATTGCAAGCTGCAAGGCGCCAGGCGTAGGGTTTTGAGGCTGAGAGGTAAATACATTAACAGAAGGGGTTGTGAAAGTGGTGAAATAATGAAATACGCAGGGAAGGAGTGAAAGCTAAATGAAGTCCGACATGAACCAGTCTTCACTGTGTTTGGCAAAGTTTAAAGGCGCAGAGAATTAAAGAGACGCTGCTGGAGTAAATGTGGCTCCTTTTGGCCGCAAGTTGTTCCATGGGCTTTCAGAGCTGTAATGAGTGTCAGGACCTGGATTTGTCCTTCTTAGCTTAAGTCGTTCAGCTGAGAGATGTGATTAGGAGCCCCGTTGTCCTGGGCTGACTTATTTGCTGTGGGTGCCCGTGCTTTCTGCAGTGGTGATCGGGAGCACTCAGATACCCTGGTTCAAGCTGGATTTGGGATGGGACAGGTCGGGCAGACACAGTTGGTCCCTGTTGAGAATTAGGGCTGAGCTAGCCACTGAACGCTGCCAGTCCCCTACGGTTGGATGCTGAAGAAGGAGCTCTGATGGGTAGATGTAGTGATAGGGTTTTCCTTCACTTAAACTGTGAAATGAGGGAAGCCAGAGCAATGGAATCGATGGAGCAGAACCTCTGCCGTGGATTCTCTTTGCACTGTTTTTCATACAGAACATTGCAGCACTGTCTTTTTTTTGAGGCTATTGTTCTTCGCTTTCAGAATTCACAGTCACGTCTGTGTTGCAGTGTATGTTCTCCTGAAGATAACTTTCCTTCTCCCTAAGAAAATACAGAGAAAAGGACACAAGGGTGGAGTTAAAATTGAAAAGGCCTAAGAGCCTTCTGCATATCCTTCTTGAACCACAGCCCTTCTAGAGAGGGGGGAGAAAGGTGGCTTAGGGGATGCAGCCGAGTCCAGAGAGGCATTTATTTAAGATTGATATCGAACCTTGGAATTGTGAGTGGGAGGGTTTTTTCTGAGGAAGGAACAGGATGTTAGCAGGAGGGAGGGAGGCTGGCTAGGATGATTTATTGTAAGAGGTCAGTAGCAGGAAGTCAGTGGAGATACGTGATGGTCTCAAACACAGGCCAAGGAACCCGAGTGAGGACACTGTTTTATGCGCTGAGATTCTGGCAAAACAGGACCAACAAAGTGACTGGGTGGTCTAATTTAGGGTCATCCTTGGTGGTCCTGCATACATGTGGTTTGGTCAGCTTTCTTCTCTGTGCACAATGACCCGTCCTGCTCTGGGGTCTGTTGTGCAGGCTTGTGCCGTTGAAGAAGAAATTTGCTGCACTTGGAAGAGAGATTTCAGGCCTTTCTTAAGGCAAGAAGTCATTTGGTGCTCACACAGATAATTGTGCACATGGGGGCATGGAGTAGTCATATTTATCATTAGGCTTTCCGCCCCCTGATAGGGGTGGCGCAAGAAATGAAGAGACTAGCACGAGAAGAGGAGTCACAGCTGGAAATGACCTTACAGGCCATAAGAAGAATTGGAAAGTTCAGCTGGATGTAAAGCTTTAGCTAGCTGTCAGACTGAGCTCTGCAGCTCCACGCCGACGTCGTGGCCCGTGTATTTTGAGCAGGACTACTGCAGGCATCAGTGCTTTTGGATACTGATGACTATAAATAAATTAGTGATTATTAGGCACAGTCACTTTCTGTCTAACCTGTTTCTGAGTGGTCATTTATGTGTATGTTCCTGTCCTGTCTTCAGACCCGGTCAAACCTGGAGTCCTCTTGCATCAGGAATGGTTGTTCTTCCCAAGGAGACAGACGCTGTCACAGAGAACCCTCGAGTCAAACAAGCAGGAGCAGGAGAGAGGATTTAGACTCCTTGTGAAATGCAGCAGGGCTGAGAGGGCTGCAGTGCTTTGGAGTGAATGGCAGGATGCCCTTTGACTTCAGAGGACCTGAAATGACTTGTCGAAGGTCACGCAGACAAGTTAGTGCTTGGGTACAGGACTAAGTTCAGATCTTCTTCGTAGGGGAGAGTATCTAGACAGTTCTCCAGTACCCCTGTTCAGCTTCCCGTTATTGCAAACTTGGCTGTGCTGTGGTTTTTCTCAGCAAATTCAAACCCTGCTGCTCTGCTTTTGTTTCTTTCTGCAGCTCTTCTGGCTGTCCCTGCTGATAATAGCTCAGATTAGATCTACACAAGGGGGTAACATCTAAGCTTTTAATGCTGTCCTTTTATCTAATGTCCTCCAGCTCGTGGTCCTGTTGTCCCTGCACAGCTTGGTATGTGGTGATGTTCACTCTCCTGCTTGCACTCAGTGAATGATTTATCATGTGTTATCAGTAGGACTCTGTACAGTGTCCAGGGACAATGTTTTCTTCCATCTGGTTCCAAGCTGGTGGAACACCCTTCCATATGGTTTTCACATGTGGTTCTCCTAGTACCTCCTTTCTATTTTTTCCCTCTGGATTCATCACTGTGCAGTTTGTCTAACAAGTACACTTTGTTTCCCTTTATAAATTAATTGCATGCATGAATTAAAACTCCAGCAAATGTGGATATTCTTTAAATGACAAAGGAAACTTCCACAGCTGGGTGAATCTATCTTCTAGAAGATACTAGTCCCATGCCTTACTGAGAAGTAACTGCTGCAGTGTTTCATGACACTCTTCAATCTGATATTAGCCCATGGCTTGTTCTGGAAGAATCTTAAAATGTTTGGTAAAGTCTTTAGTTCTACTCTGTATTATGAAGATGCTGGCTGCAGTTACATTATGCAGGCAGGACAGAGACCACAAAACCACCTTTTTATGTAAATCATCGTGAGACACAGACAGTGTTTCACGATGACTTGATATTGGGCACTCCAAGAGACAGACAGCTTCACCTCACCGGTATTCTGAGATCGCCAGGGCTCCTCTGCCAGAATCACTTGCTGCTGGATATGCTGGTCTTTGCAGATAACTTTTTTCTGTAGTCTTTGTTGATTTTAGGTTGTTAGATCTGGTAACACACTTTTATCTTATCTGGCTTTTTCTCTTTGCTCTCCTTGTTGTTTGCTATTCCAGAATAAATACGCAGACCGCCCGCCCCTGGAGGCCAGTGCACTGTGTGCCTCCCCAAGAGCATGCAAATATTTGCACCACACCAGTCTCTGGGCCCTAAGACGTGAGTGGCGACACGAGGAGGTGCAGCAAAGGGCAGGGGTGGAAGGCCTGGGGGTGTCAAACCAGCACACGATGGCCAGTGCAGTTGGCTTGTTTAGCAAGCTGGTTGCCTTGTCTTCAGAGCAATGGGGGGAAAGGGGGCTTGACTTTGGGGGTGTAAACATGTACACACTTGTGATGAAGTCGGTGTGTGTGACGCTGACGGACCTTGGCTAGTGAATGGATACGTGCAGCAGGTTCTCGGGAACAGCAACAAGGGCGGTCCTCCAAGCCAAGTGCCATTTTCTGGCTATATCCATCTTGCTTCCAGGTTCCAGCATCTCAAAATACGTATCATGTGCGTGCGCTCTTGTGGTTCTGTGTGTTTGTAATGTGTGCGGACGTGTTGGTGTACAGGGCCGTGTGTACTGTCTGTGTGAATTGGCGAGGTTAGACACGTCATCTTGAGTTCTGTGCCCTTGCAGATGCACCTTGTATCTGTTGAGGATTCAGATCTTATCCCTCGGGATGGTGGAACCAGAAGGGGCTGGAAAAATACTCAAGATGAGTTGTGTCTTTAGGCTTCTCTATCCCATTTAGAAGCAGCCTTTCCTTGGTTTTGTAAGAGGACAGTCTTCATTTGAATCCTTTTCACCACCTTCTTATTGCATAGTTATGTGGAATATCACCCCTACTTTATGCCCCGTTCATAAGCAGAAATTCTCTGAGCTTGCAGTGATTCTGATGTCCAAAGAGAAATAAGCTGTTGCTAGAGCTAGTGCAGCCTTCACATCATGGAGCATGTTGAGCACTGATTTTTTTAAACTTGTTGAGGCCAGGGCAAAGCAGTATTCTCACCAAAAAAAAAAGAAATTTCCTCTTTTCCTCCTTTATTTAGCTGACATTCTTACACCTCCATGATGGAAGTTTCCAAAAATCTCGGAAATTGATTTTACCTGAGATCTATTGTGTAATTCACTTCATTGTGGAAAGCACGTTAGTGCCACTGTGGTGTCCAAACCACAGTTGTGGTGGTGTCCCTCTTCACCTGTGGGGATACGCAGGAGAGAAGCAGGAGGGCAGGTATTACGAGTGGAGACATGTTAGTCTTATGCAGAGAGGCTGAGGGAGCTGGGGCTGTTCAGCCTGGAGAAGAGGAGGCTGAGGAGAGACCTTAGTGCTCTCTACAACTCCCTGAAAGGCAGCTGTAGTGAGACGGGTGTTGGCCTCTTCTCCCTAGAGAATAGCGACAGGACAAGGGTTCAAGTTGCGCCAGGGGTAGTTTAGATTGGATATTAGGGAAAACTTCTTCACCGAAAGGGTGGTGAAGCATTGGAATGGGTTGCCAAAGGAGGCGGTGGAGTCACCATCCCTGGACGTGTTTAAAAAACGGTTGGATGTGGCACTGCAGGAGCTGGTTTAGCGTTAGGGTGGTGTAGGGCTGTAGGTTGGACTTGGTGATCTTAAAGGTGCTTTCCAACCTTTATGATTCTATGTGCTGTTTCGCCCTTTAAGGGCACCTCCCCACCGTTGCCCTTGTTGACTCTCTGCACGTCCTCCGGTCTCTCTCACCTCACTTAGCTTCTTTGATTTGGAGCCGCTGCCGGGTTGGCCAAGAGGCTTTCTTTTTGTTGGTTTTGGGGGTTTCATGGTTTGCTCGTCATTGCCTTTTCCCAGTTTGAAGTTCGCCGCCCTTGGGCCGGTGACCCTCCTGCGAGCTGCTGGGCGGCGCGGTGCACGCCGTGTTATCATCGGGGCAGCTGTTTCTTTTCCATCTGGGGCTTTGGGTCTGGATTGGATCCATCGTGCCAGCAGGGCTGATTGATGCTTTATTGACAATCAGGTTGACCCTTGTCCGGCGGGCTGACACGCTCCGTATTTCACGGGCCGGCGTTTGATGCGTATCAAAGAGGTGGTCAGGTCGTCAGAACAACCAATTAAAACGATAAAGAGGGAGGAGTGGAAGATGAGGCTTTAACTCTTTCCAGCCCATCATAAACATCTTCACGAAGTGGAGGTATTTTATTCTGCCAAAGCGAGTTATCTGTGGGAACTCTTTAAAAATTCAGTAAGCAGAGATCAGGAAACAATTAACTGTCTAAGCTGTCAGTCATTTGGAGTCTGGAATGAGACTGGATCAGTTGCCTTCCTTTCAATTTTTTATTTTTTCTTTCTGAGCAGCATATTGGAAAGGAGACCCTGCCATTCAGCATAGGTTAATGAATATATAATAATACATCTCAGACTCAAACACTGCTTGGAAGACAAGAATTTAGTATCATTGCTGTTGTTATCCAAAAAGGGGAAAGGCACTGTCATTACAGTTGCTGGTAGCTGACAGCTGGCAGAAGGTAATAAATTTAGGAGTTATTTAGCATCAGCTTCTGAATAATGGTATCAGAAGAACATGCTCTTCATATGAGGAACCTAATGAGGGAGAAGTGCTAGAGCCAGGAATTAAGAGTTCCACTGGGACCACAAATGCTAAAAGGTCTATCATCTGTCTGTGGCTGATGTTCCTATCAGTTTCCACCCTGTAAAAGGGAGAGCAACTTGCCTTGTTTTCCCAAGAACGATACAATATATGAAACACAATAATGCTAAGAGCTATCTTGGTGTCTGAATAAGGGAAAAACAAAAAAAAAAAATCCCCCTAGCCCATGCAAAAGATACCATGCTGTACTGGCAGGGCAGCACACACTCCTCCAAGATCCTCCTTCACATGCTTGTACTTGTTCGGTTTTTGCTTTAATATCGTAATCTAACTAATGCAAAGGCATTGAATCCATTTTCTGACTGTTGGGTAAATGATGGTTAAGTGTCAGGAGATTTATTTAATTGTCTAGCTATTAAAAAAAAATATGATAGGTCTGTTGAGTGAAAGCTTTTATGCTTTTAAATGAGATATTGTGATTAGAGTTTAAACAGCAATGATTTCCTCAAAAATGCATTGGCGATAATCACCGGCTTGTTTGATTGTCCGCATAACTGTACCACCCTCACTGCCAAGAAACTCATCTGAACCACCAATGATAATAATAGCTATTTTTTTCCATTAAGAGTGCAGCAGATACAATATTCAGGGACAGGAACATCTTCATCAGGCAGTACAGAAAGTGAACACATTGTGCACAAATCAGCCTCAAGAATAATGGACTAGAGAGACTTCAGAGGTGAGGGATGGAGGTTGTGGGAGTGGGAAAGGGGCTTAAAGCTTCATGAACCACATACAGAGAGGATTTTAGCGGGATACGGGCAATTGATTCCCTTAAGTGTCTTTGAAGAGAGGCCGGTCTAGAGGTGGAGAAGCACCAGATGTCTCATTACAATGCTGCTTAGTCTCGTCACAGTGTCTCAATGACCTTTTTACTCTATTTCTTTAATTAAAAAAAGCCAAGAATACAAGGCTAATTCCTCGGGCATAATCAAAACCAAGAGCAGGATGAGGACGGGTTTCTGAGGTGAGCTGACGACCCGCAGGTGAGGAGATAGCTGCCCTTCAGCCCCGCGTCTCAGAGACTGCTGAAAATCTGAGACACCTGCAAAATGCCAACAAGCCAAACTCTTTCTTTAGGAATTTTACCATGGGAAGTCCCTTTCCCAAATGAATGCCACCTTCCTGCTAGCTCTTGTCCCAGAAATCTATCTCATGCTGGGAGCGCAGCTCAGGGCGAGCCTTTGCAGATAAAGCACCAGCCTCTAGAAAAACAGCTGTACCCAAGGGCAGGGAGAAGGATCCTTCCCTGTTTTCTTTGTGTCTTTCCTTTCTTAATTCCATGTTCACTAATATGTTTAGGCACTGATAATTCGTGGTTCCAGGTGTCATGCTTGCGTAGGATTAAGGCTGACACTTGCCCTGAGACTTGAGCAGGAATATTAGTTTCCCATTTCTCATCGCCACCCCCTGCCTGGGAAATGACAGGCAGGGCCAGCAAGGAGATCCAGTTTGTCTCTCTGTCAGCACACTACACCAGCAAGAGAAGGGCCATGTGTGAGCGGAGCTAAGCTCCTTTTTCCTCCTTCTTGCCCTCATCAGTCCCAAGTGCCATTGAGCAGCATTAGCTGCCTGCTCCTCTCCGTGGGACACCGATTGCTCCCTGTTGGAGAGCTGTCAGTAAGGGGAAAGCCGTACCTCGCAGTGGGAAGTAATCTCAGCTGGTGGGGGGGCACCTCTTCCCAGCCAAAACAGCGTGGCTTTGACAGGCTTGATGTGTTTATTATCTTCTTGGTGCAGAAATGCTGGCGCAGCGGGGTTGGGAGAATGCTACTGGTGATTTGGAAGAGAGAGTGAGGAGGAGGATGCAGCGCCAAGGAGTTGTCTGCCGAGAGCTGATGGCAGTGGATGAGGGGAAAGGCAATTCCTTTAATTTGTGTGCTTGACCCATCATCTCGTGAACTCCAAGGGACTCAAGAAGGCTGAGAAAAACCAAGCAGCAAGTGGCTACAGCCCATGGTGTCCCAGCCAGGCTGAGCCATTTTTGGGTGGTTTCAGAGAGCTGTCACTTTGGTGAGGAGGAACATGAATCACTGGCCCTTGTGCTCCTTGTCCATAAGGACTTGGCTTCCCTTCAGTTTTATGCTGTGGTTTCACGCAAGCACCATCTCTCAGGTGGTTTTGCCAGCTTTGATTTGGGTCCATTTTGCCTCTGCAAAGTGTCAAAGGACATTTTGACTATAGGGGAAGGCAGGCAGGATCTTTCTGGGGCAGAATTATGTTCCGTCCTCAGCAGCTGTGCCGGTTCATGAGCTTCATCAAATTTAAACTCAACATAGTTACCTGGCTTGATCTCCTTGGTAGCAGTGAGGGTCGACCATGAGCCTCTGCTTTTGAAGGACAGCCAGCTAATCTACCTTTGGAGTGACAGGCAATGCATTTCTTTTACTCTGGTGTTCCACGAGTGAAATCCTCTCACAGAAATCTAGAAATTTCTCTGCGTAGAAGTTCCCTGGCTGTGCCCAGGTGTCTTCTCTTAGTAGCAATTAAATGAAAATTGCTGGGGCCTGAGTGTACCCAGAGGTTTTATTGCCCTGACCAGCCCCACCTGTGCCCCACACCACAGCCTCTGCTCGTTGGTTGGGACCTGCATTTAAGCTCAGTCCCCCAGCCCTGCTCTCTTTTGCAAGCCTGAGGCTGCCTTTGGATTTTCCCCCTGGCTCCCATGGAGGATTCAAGTTCAGTATTTTTATGCTGGAACTTAATTCCTTATCCTTCTTCAACTGGTATGTGTTGCATGGTGTCTGTGCCACTCTGAGAAGAGAAAAAGACCACCTGTGCTGAGAAGTGAAAAGTAATTTCTTTATTGTTCTCAGTCTATACGTAATGCTGCAAGTGACTGCAGACTCTCCTTAAAGAATGAGAGCAGCTTTTGCTGTGTCGTGAGAAAAACTCGCTGTGCAGTGAGATTGATTTTACTAAAGTTTACTAATGGACTGGTTGATGGACTGGCTGAATCCAAGTGCCTGCTTCAAAGCCACTTTTGCTGCAAAGGACACTCAGGAGGGAAACAGGAGTGACCAGAAGACATGGAAGGAAAGGCACTACCAGCTACTGACTGTGAGTAAGCAAATTTTATGTGTGGTTGGGAATTTGGTGTGCAGAGACTGATGGAGGATGAGATGTGGGTAGCAGGATTGTAGGCTGGTGCCTCTTCAGAGAGGTGTTAGAGTTTTCGAGGTGAATTGGGTGGTGGATATGTTGAGAGCCAGCTGGCTCTTTTGAGAAACTTCTCTTCAGAAAAATATTGAAGCTTGGTAATTTGTAAGTTCTGAAAAATGCGGACCTGATTGTGGTTAGACCGTGGCTGAAGAGAAGGTGCACAAGGAACTGTTTTGCCTATGTTGAGCTTTTGTTGCTTTGCAGGTGGTCGTTTGCTTTGATTTCTGGACAAATGTGGAGCATGGATCAAGTTTTCTTGGCTAAAGAGAGGCCAGATATGCTAATGCCTGTATGTTAGACCTGACTTCTCAAAAGTTGCTTTAAAGTGATGACTTTCTTTTGGTAGTTCACCAAACAATGCTTAGATGAAGAGCTGATTGTGCTCTTGCTCAGACTGACTGAATGGCAGTAATTGGAGTAAAGGCTATGCTACAGTGAACAACCAGCGTATCTCTTTCTTTTTTTTCTAGTTCTTTCTCCTTAACCAAGCAAGCACTAGCTTTAGTGCTAGTGACCATAAAAACATTACTGTTATTGTTGCAGCCAAAAGGTTTTCGTAGGGGTTGTTTAATGATGGTTAGCGTTCTGTGTTGTGTGGCAGGAGTGTGTGGTGTTACTGAGTGTCCTTTGTGCCAGTGAGCCTTGTTATGTAGGGCTTTCCAGATGCTTTGCAGCAGTCGACTTACGGTATTTCATGAACATTGTTCATGTGTATTGCGTAAGACTTCTCGTAGCTGTTCCTTAACACCTTTTTCCCCTAGGCTCTTCCAAGTATGCTTGCGTTTTTTTACTAGTGCTCTCTGGGTGGCAGAAGACTTTGTGCTGGTTTCTCCCTTCTACATGGCCCAGGTTTCTACACAAACTTGAAGGGGCTTTTCCAGTTATTGATTATTCCAGTTGTGATGGTGTGCCTTGGATAGCTAATGTCTAGTAATCAGATGCATTTGTGGTATGAACTCTGCAACCCTCTGAAGGTATCTCCTTCTGGGTTTCCGTCTATTCTATACTGTCCATCTTAGGGCTTTGATCTGCAGAACTGCGATGTCTGACAACACTATGGAGTTCCTTCTGGGATTTCTTTAACTATGTTACTCTTATTTTGGGGGGTAAAAACTGTGGTAAGGGTAAAGTGTGGTTTAGCACATTAGAGATACCTTTTTTTAAATTCGTGTTGGATATACTGAAAGGAGGGGGCAAAATGCAATCTTTGGAGGTAGGAGGAGGTGTCTCTATAAACTTCTTGCTTTTAATAAAACAATCTTGAGCAGGAGGAAAACTTTGCAGTGTGCCCTGAACGTGGTGAGGTGCGGGGTTGCTGTGCTAGCCTCCTCTGGAAGGCCGGTCCCCAGCCAGATCGTTTTCGCTGCAAATATCTCATTGCTGGGCTTTGTGACCTGCGAGGTTCTAGAAAAACATCTGCATTGGCAGAGCCCTTGGTGAGGGAGCGAGACTGCTTCAGCCTAACTCTCTCGCGTTCCTTCACCAGTTTGCATCCCCTTAGTTATAACAGAGGGGCGCAAGCTCAAGTAGGAAATATTCAGCTGTTTGCTGTTGTAGCTGTTACATGTGTGAATTAAGGATTTTTTTCCCTCCTCCGGCTCTTCTGTCAGCCCGATCCCTTCCTAACCCCTCAAGTCAGATAAATGTGAGCAGTAGCTCCTTGCTAAGCACACGTTTGCTTGTGCATGTCCAACCCTGGTGCAGGCGTTGGCTCTGTCCTGCTCTAATGTGATCCTTCTCTGATGTGACCAGGTGTAAGCATGTCCTTCCTTACCCACCCCATGGACCTCTGCTCCAGGCAGCTACGCCGTGTAGCTGCTGTTAATCGCTTGTCCAGTCCTGCCGCTCGTGGGACCGTGGATGGGTTGCTCCCAAGTCCAGGCTGTTGGCTTCCCGTCGTATTTCATGACCCTCGATGGCAGCTCAACTGAGGAGTTAGGAAATTCATATCCTCTCTGCCTAGGAGAAGATGGCAAGCGGAAGATTTAATGTCCCAGAGGGTTGGTGGAGGAAGTACCAGAGGGAAGCAGGCGGGGGTTAAAGCTTCAGGTCCTTCCCAGATCTATGTGAGGCAGAGTTTTCTAAAAATTGGAAAGCTGTGAATTAAGCCAGCCAGATTACGTGCATGGCACAGTGTTACAGCATTTTTACTCCATTTCCTTCCCTGCCAGTAATTCTAGGTTGTCCATGTGCGGAGGCAAGTGGTGTGTGCTAGTAGCTGGACTCTCTCCTCTATTCATTCTCTAAAGGCAGCCTTTTAAAGAGAAAAAAGGTTGATTGTAGGTTTGGGTTTTTCTTCCTTTCAGTTGTACCGTCCCTTTGAAAATAGAATTTCACTAAATGCCAGAGCTGGCAGCCTGGCTTTGTGTGGCAGCAGTTGTGGTGAAGCCAAGTGCCATGGATCAGCAAGGAAGAGCTTTCATTTAGTCCCATTTTACTGACTGTTTTCCTTTTGCAATAAATAAATATTTAAATTGTTCATTTTTATAATGAGTGGTAATAAAACAGTAGCTTAGAAGAGATTTTGGTTTTTTAAGGAAGAGAATAAAGCTTCATCTCCATTCCAAACTCACCCAAAATGTTTCAGCAACAAATTACTTTGAAATCCACAGAAACGGAAAAAGAATTTGGAAGAGATGGAAAAAATAACTGAAACACTGCATAGATGGAAGATTTCATGCAACGAATGAAAGCAATTTAGTGAAAGTCAACAAAAACTCCAAAACCAAAATACACTAACTGCTGATGTTCAGATGGCAAATGTTTTTGGACAAACAAATTTCAGTCCGAATAGAATAACAATTGCTGTCTGGCTCTTGGGAACCTTCTTTCTTCCCTTGTGGATGTGTCTGATATGGAGCTGTCTGGTTGCTAGTTACCAGACTCTTTTTAGTGAAGCTGCTTTTCTGCCGCACGGTCCTTTCTCATCTGCCCCTTCTGACAGGAGACATCAGAAGCAGGAGCAGAAGCTATTCAATCATAGTGACAGAACCGCTTTTTTTGGATGGTAAAATGTTCTGTTGGTTCCATATATATAATCTCGTGTTTGTCTCTACGCTTGCATCCAGTGAGTTTGATGAAATAGAGCACGAAGGGTGGTTCTGTGAGATTCCAGCCCCATTCTGCAGGACTTAAAGGAAAGGATCCAAAGCTCCAAGTGGTTATTCTGGCTGGTGAGCAAGCAAGAAATAGGTAGCTTGTTGGGAGGCACTCAGGATTGTCCTAAATTTTGGTCTGTCACTAGTGGGAATGCTGCATGTGTTACCTGAAACTGTGGTAAACTCATCAGGTAGAGGATTGAGCATATAGAACTGCTGTTACCTACAGAGTTTGCCAACCCTCCACCAAGTGTATCTTCCCCAAAGCATCACAAGTTAGTCTTACAAATGTGATGGTGCCCAGGTTGGTGGTATGAGAACCTGCTTATGGGGGCTTCATTCCCAGATCAGGCGCTGGCCAGTGAAGTGGCCTCAGCCAAGTCACTTCACTGCTTTGCACTTCATTCCCCCAGCTGCAAAACGGGGATGATGGCCAGCTCGGCTGATGACAAGTGTGAAAGGAGAAATAAGCATTCTCATTTGACGTTTGTCAGGATGCAGGATGCTGACCTAGATCTGTGCAATCAAACTGCATATACGCTGCACAGTGTAGTTCCATAGGACAGCATCTATGCAGATTTAGACTGGCTGGCAATTCACTGCCATCTGTGAAGGTTACAAGTGTCAGTATAAGGCAAAGGGACCATCTCATACTCCCTGTTTATGACTTCTCAGACAGCAAATTCTCCAGAAGAACAAAGGAAACTTGTAAGGTCCAAATCTGTCGGTGGCAATATGTGGCTTTATTTATATTCACCACAGGGCTGTAACGTATCAGTTTCCCCCCTTGGTACCATTTAAATATCTTGCACTGCGTTGTCTAAGGGTCATTGCAGTAGATAGTTGAAGTACTGCTATACATGCGAGGTCAAATACACTTTTGAAGTGCCGTATCCCTAAAATTGCTAAGGTCCTGTGGAACAGCTTGATACCTGCACTGGCTCAGCTCAGAACAAGTTGTTTGTGTCTGGTTTGGGGCATTACAGACTTCTTGCTCCTTTGACTTAATCTCTGAGCTTTACCCCTTCTTTCTCTGTCCCAGGGCAAGAGGGCTCCTCCCAGTCCCCTGAAAGGGCACAAGGGCTGTGAGGACCCGATCGCTCCCAGGGTGCTGGCAGTGGCGCTGCTGCTGCTGTGTCTGCGTTGTGCAGTCCTCTGCTTGCTGACATCTAACTTCTTCAGGAGGAGGATGAAATCCAAGTGGCAGGGCAGGCACCTCTGAGGAGATAGCTCCTAACTGTTCCCACAGAGCTTGAAGAAAAAGATTTGACGGATTTACAGAGGAAAATGGCTGAGAAGGGATTGATAAACACACAGAGAGATCTAACTAGTGTGTCCCATCACTCTGAATAGCTGATCATAGCGAAAGTGCTTGAGGGCAGTGTCGGGAAGAATTTGTTGATGTGAACTCGTGTCTCCCTGAGAGAATCATGCTGTTTCGGGGAAGGGACCATCCAGAGAAGGTTGCCTTGAACAAGAATGCAACAACAGTGGGGTGAGCGTCTGTGTCAGGAGGGGTTGGTGAGACGATCACCAGTGCTTTCTGAAGGCAGAGCTGTGAGGGTGCTGGCTAGCACTTGATAGCTGAGCTTCCTCACAGCAACAGCATCAAACGAGCTTCATTCCCCTTGGTGCAAGCATTTGCAATATGCTCTTGATGCCAGATGGGATCCTGGACATGAGAAATTCCATGCTGCAGTTGGGAATCTCATGTAAGTCCCGTGCTTAGAGCTGCCCTTGCATGACCATCCGCAACAGCCATCGGTATGAACAGGCTTAACTGATCACATCTGAACTGTTATAAACTACTTTGTGTAGTCCCTTCGGTGCCAGCAGTAGCTTAGGAGAGGAAAGCAAACATGCTTTCTTCAGTAACCTCTTCAAAGGTCAATCTGCTGTTGTCAGAAGTAGTCAGGAAGGCTTGGGCAGCTCCTGCTTGAAGATCACAGAGTAATGCCTGTTGCTTTGCCCTAATAGTTTAAGAAGGACCACGTATCGCAGAATCCTGGTGTTTGAAAACTTGATGGGCTAGAGCAGGGAGTCGGCCTGAAGTCGGAGTGTGAGCGTTTGAATAGGGGGTGTGTTGGGTGTACCCTGCCTCAGTGCCCAGATCCACAGAACTGCAGTAAGTACTCCCTAAAACGCTGCTTTGGCTTGTTACGATTCGCATAAACCGTTGAATGCGTTGCTGGGAAACCCTTTTGCTAGAATTGGTCCAGGAGGAGAGCTTTGACCAAAATGCCCATGCGTACATTTGTGAAGCCTTTCATTATGTGGAAACCACCATAGTTGAGGTAGTTGTATCGTTTTTTAATGCCAAATTCAGTTTCAACCTGAGATGTTTGCTTAGGCACTTAATGGATTGAAAAATGTATATGTTCCCAGCAGGGAACATGTAGGGTACAATGTTTAGAAGGATGTTTCAAAGATTATTTTTTTTGTAGATATCATACACTTGTATATTTTAACTTTGCATTCAACTATTCTGCATTAGACCATTGGAGTCATTTTCTGTATTGGCAGTAAGGGAAGATATCCAAATTTGCTGTGCTAGTGGAAGCATCCAGACAAGTGTTCGTACCATGCTTTGAAGCTCAAAATCAGAACTTTAAATCCAAGTGCAAAAAAAAAAAAAAAATCAAATGTGCTTAAGACTCTGAAACTTTCCAAAGTGTGAATATTTTACATTTGCCTTAGTAAGAGAGAGGTGTCCAGACTTTTGAAAGCGTTCTCTTAAAGACACAGCTGAATGGCACTGAACACAGGATTGCTGGTGATCTCTGTGTGCATCGAAGAAATACTCTAATTGTCTAAGTTTCCACAAATAGTGTGGCAGGTAGTGTGGTCGCTGCATCCCTTAGCTTTGGAAGGCTGAAGTGAGTCGGTCCTTTGTAACAGTGTTTTCAAAAGCTTTTGTAAACAAGATGTATTCATGTGTGTCTCTTACACTTTAAGTAAGGCTAACAAATTGAGATGAGCTGCAGCAGCTCTGTGAAGGCTGGGTACGCATACACGAGGGTCTGAGTTGATTTATCTTGATGTTTGGTTGAATTCTTCGCATTTTGGGTCCCTTCTGTAACCTTTTCACCTCGTTCTTTTTTAAGGTGGCTGCCTGGCTGTTACAATTTATCATGAACGCATCTCACTTCACTTTTGGCTCCTCTGACGGAAGGAACAGCCGGTCTCCGGGAGGTCAAAGACATTATTTTCCCCTCGTCTTTCTCAGTTTCCAGCACATATTTGTCACTTTGAAAAAGCATGAATTCTGCATTTGATGCACTTTAATTGATTTCACCCTCAACAAGTCCAACTGTCCATCAACCTTTCTTTTTTCTTTTCTCTCCCCCATCCCCTTCTTTATTTCTTTCCTCCAGTCCTTTACTTTGAGACTGATGTTTTCACCCGCCTGCATGCTGAAGCTGTTGCAAAGCCCATGACCCTATCAAGGCTTACTGTCACGAGCCATTTCTTTCGTTTTCCTTATCGTACAAGTTGAATGTTGGATGCTGAGTGAGAATGAAGCTGCCTTATAGGAGTACTGGTCTTGTAGTATCTTGGCAATGTGCTCCTTGACAAAGTGACACTGACTGATAGCCAGCTAAACTTGGCCAATGGCCCACTTGTTTTGTGCAGTATTGAAATGTGGGGGGATTAGTATTTAGTTCTTGAGATACTGACATTGGTACTTAAAGTCATTTGCAGCAGTGTCGTGGCAGAGATGAACTTGCTGTTTCTTCTTTCCTTGTGGAAGGGTTTATACATCCAGTGATCTATACATCCAGTGCTGCATGGTTGTAAATTCAGTTGTATAAAAGAGCACTGACACCTCTTAAAATGAAGTGCCGCCACACAGTGTCTTGCTTGTTTGGAGAATTCATATGGCATAAGTGGAGATGCAGGGTAAGAAGAGTATGTGGGTGTGTAACAACTTGGCCTTTGCACAGAAGTCATTTAAGTGTGTCTTGGATAAATTGAAAGCTGACCAAGAGGCTTGTAGGTGTTCTTCTGAATGCTGTCGTTACATCAGAGTTATTACCAGAACATGAACTGGGGAACAGGCTTCTATTTACAGCAGAGCAGAGAGATTTAGAGTTTTCTGCGCTGTCCGTACCAAGGTACTCGGTGGAGACGTTGGCACTCCGTGGACTAACGTGAAGAACTCCAGCACTCGGGACGAGTAGAATTGGCTCGTGCAACTTTATGTGAGTGTTTTTAACTTGTAGCGCAGGGTAACTAAGAAAACCAAGCTTCTCGCTGCAATCTGTTAAAACGTGCTGTTGTAAGAGCGATGCTACCGGAGGGAGCCGGAACCCCGGCGGTGGAACTGCTGTCCATGGTCCTGGGTGGCCACCGGTGGCGGCTGAGGCTGGTGGCAGGGGGGGCTCCGGGAGAGGTGCAGCCTCCTCACCCTCTCACTTGTGCAAAACAGCGTGAATCAGCTCTGCAAACTCGGCATTTGCCAGCATGTGTGAGTAGGGAGCCGAGTTATAAAGCGCCCCTCTAGTGCCAGTGGGGCTCGTACTAACCTTCCCGTCTGTGATTTGCGGCTCAGGGGGTGATTGGATCCTTGTGAAGGGTCTTCTCGTGCAGTGAAACTGGGCTGTCGTACGTTGGCTCATCTCCTGGATGCTACGTGAATCTTTGGAGGAGAAAATCTTGGATCACTGTTATTGGTGGCAGGTGGGAATTCCACATTGACAGACCTCTTGCAGCCTGATTCGAGTTTAGGTATTTATTGCACAGAAATTCTTCCTCAAAATACTAGTCTGAAGCAAAGCTTGCTCTTTTTCATTCTATAGGTTCATTTGATCCCCGTGTCAACTGGAATTCTTTTTGTCGCATGATGATGGTTAATTTTTTCTCGGTAGACCTCTCAGAAAAACACAGCAGCTTTCTGGTGGCCAGACCTGTGACACGAGAGGAGGTAAACGAAGTGTTCTGTGCTTTTGTGAGTTGCTATTTGTAGTTCCTTGCAATATTGAGGAACCCAGGACTTGGAATAAAGTATATTATTAATAGGATGTTAGAATGTTTCAAAGCAGGTACAGAGAAATAATTTCTTTTTGTGAGTGTAGGGACCTGGAAGGGCTATCATTTACTGGAAAAAGACAATTTATTTTTTTCTAGAATCGCAGCAATGACCAAGATTTCTGTTTGGTTTTACCTTCAACTACTACAATACAATTTAGCCAGATTATTCACTCTCTCGCAGGTCTTCAGTTTCATTTGGCAACCCATGTATTGAGCTATTCAGTGTTCTGAGCATGTTTTATTTCCTGACACCTAGAACTAATTGGTATCTCACTTTGCAGTGTGCTTTTGGTGCTATCAGTCTTGTTGCCTTAGAGATAAGGAAGCTGAAGTACTGAGAGGTGAAGGAACTTGTTCAAATCCTCTAGCTGGACAGTGGCAGTTTCGGGGTCAGCAATCCATAATACAATACCATAATACCTACTTTTTATACCTGATTTAGGTGTTGTGATGCCTGAAGTATAGATGCTTGCTCCAAGGGAGATGTCATGGGAGTGTCCAGGTACTTTATTAATGGAGAGCTGGTGCTTCCAGAAGTGTCGTGGTGACCTCTGACCTGAGCTGGGAACCTGCTGAGAGTGTTTTAGCTGGTTTGGCCCCAGGAACTGTGGTTGGCTCTCTGAATCTGGATTGAGGTCAATTATGAGATAGTGCCTGTAGCTTAGCTGCATAGAAGGTCTTCTGCACAGGTGCGAGGGAGAGTGTCACAGCCTAAAGTAGGTGTCAGTGGGATGTGAGCCCCTTCTGTGTTAGGCAAGATTTGAGAGTGAAGGTTCTGGGTGCTTGAACAGTGTCGTAGTTGAGGTACCTGATGAGGTAATCTGAATCCTGCTAGATGTTTCCCAAATCCCAGGCCAGTGCTTTCTCCAGTGTACTAACCTGCCTAGGAGTAAGTTTTATTTTGCAGCCAGCAAGCTGGAGAAAAATATGATGTGAAGCCTTAAGATGCACAGCCTACGTTTTTTCAGAACATTAAATCACTGGACAGAGCCTTATTGGGAACTTTCCAAACCATGCACCAAGTCACTCACTTGACTCTTCTGTCAGGAGGAGTACAAGCTGGGGGAACTACTGTGCTAATGTTACTCAGCATGGCAGTAGTGGAGTTGGAAATACCATAGATCCAGAGTCTTCCATTACATTAGGAAAGGAGCAAATACTAGCACTCCGTTGTGGTTGCTAGCAGAAACTTTCAGATAATCTCAGGGGAGTGGGAATGTTCTGCCAGTCGCAGAATCATTTTAAGATGAAGTCTCACGTTTCATGCTTGGATCAGGATTTAAACTAAGATTATCCTTAAAACTCAGTCCAGTTCAAGTCTAGTGCCCAGAGCATCCATCTCTAAGAATGCCCTTGCATGCTGGAGGCTTGGATTTTTTAAGTGGCTTCTGTGTTCTCCTCCTTTGTATCAGACTGACGTGAAGCAGCGCTCCCTGCTGACCAGCTCTGTGTCCTTGAGCAGAGACACCTTCCCTTCCCCAGCCCAAATCCAGAGGACAATGTGATGTGAATATACCCAGGTGACTTCAGGGGAGGCCATGGTTTGGCAAAGATGTGGAAGTATTCATACCACTGATTTTTTAATAGGTACTGAGATGGAGAGAGGGAGACGGAGATCGTGAAAAGGAGATGCAGAACAATTGCATTAGGCGGTTGATAATTTCAGTCTGAAGAGCTCTGAATTCCCTTCTGAAATCTTCTCTTGGGAGTCTTAGTTCTTAAGTTAAATGACTAATTAGAGCATGTTCACACCACAAATCAGCTCGGCAAGGCAAACTCGTAAGGGCTAATGCTGCTTCCTTGCTCCCAGTGGAAGCTGAAGATCGCAGGAGTTTTCAGAGGCATTTCCTCCCTGGGAATCTGTGCATGTTACCAGGACACTGGAGAATTTGGGGCAGGGGGAAGACAAGAAAAATCCTCCCCCACCAGACAGGGCCTCTATCAATCCCTCCTCAAGCCAGTTTTTTTGCCTTGTCCTTTCTGTGCTCCAACATCTTGTTTAGCAGGAGAAAAAATTTGAAACTAAGTGCCCCAAGCTGAGAGATGTACAGCACCCAGCGGGACCCTGACCTTCCCTGTAAGTAACAAATTGGAAGGCTTGTAGGCTGAAGATGCCAGATGAGGAGGGAAGGAGTGGGGGGGATGTCTTGAAGGGGGGTTAAAGTTACAAAGCCAACATCTGTTACTGAGGGTATGGGCTGCAGAGCTCTGCCATTCACCTCAGCAAACGGGGCTGGCTTTGGGAAGGCACAAGGGAACGCCTTTGGGTCACCAGAGGACAAAGGAAAAGGCACAGTGGGTGTTCCTGAGGGGCTATAGAAATAGGTGTAAAGATGTAGAATGGATCCTGAGGTGAAGGGGTCTAAAGAAGAGAATGAGTCTTAAAAAGGAGGAGTGATATGTTCGTCATGGGGTTTTGGCCAATGTGCAAAATCTGGGTTTGGTTTTCTTATCTCAGGGTCTCCACAGGAATTAGTCATCTCTGAGTAATGGAGGGAAGCGTAACTGTTATTCATCTCTCTCCCAGTTACTAAAATTCCCTGCTCTGATGATTTCCTGCGTTCATATCCTCTCCAGTCTGTCTCTAACTTAGGTCTTCCTTGCTATTTAGCACCATGAACCACTGCAAAAACAATAATTAGGACTGGCAGCCTCGAGTCATCTGGAGAGATGTTGGGCCCCAGCTTCCATGGAGGAACAAGAAAGCCTGAGCAAAGGCATCTCTCCTGCATTCAGCTGTGAGATTTTGCCCCAAATGCCTTCTGTCATCTCAGCAGACCCCATCCCTTTTGCTTTAATTGATTCTGTCTGGCTTCAATTTGATGTGAGAATAGACCTCCCACCATGAGCCCTCAAGAGTCTGTTTTGTGCAAGGGGAGCTGGAGGCTGGGTGTAGCTGTGATCAGGGGCAGGTTTATTTCATTTTAACAGGGAGACAAGGACGTTTTGGGGTGGGCAGCTAAATTCTGTAAACACATTAACAATTAAAATGAGGCTTTTTGCTTCCATGCTGGGTTCGTGGGACGTGCTTGTGCAACAACTTGGGTGCAAGGAGCTGTGATAATGTTTTTTCATTATAGCCATGTGTAGGGTTTCCTGAAGAAGTCCTGTTGGCTTCCTGTGAGCGTACGGTGGGAGGCAATCCAGGGGAACTGGCCATCTGAACGGGCCAGAATTCAGGGGAAAGGAGAAGGGGAATAACTTTGGCTGCGGTCACTTAAGTGCGTGATGACAGAGATGAGAACTCAGAGATGCACTGTGAGTCTGGTCAGCCAAAATCTAAACACTTGAGTTTGTTTTATCAAATCAAAATATTTTGGTTCAG
>NW_009737207.1:22480-32166 GCF_000703405.1 Apaloderma vittatum
AGGTCAATGTTTGCCTGGGCTGACGCGGTGTTGTAGAAACATTCAGGTTTGAGGGTCCCCCATCCCCTGTCACTGGAGGGGTCAGGAGCTCTGCTGTCACCTAAGGCATTCAGGAGTGAGGTGTGTAGCTGCTTATGGCAGGGGGAGGCTGGATGAGAGCAGTCCTGTGTGCTATGGCTTGGTTTCAGAGTCTTCAGGTATTCTGAGATCTCTTCAAAGCCGCTCTGTGGCCCTATTCAGTGTGATTAAATGTACTGCTGCTTGGACCACAAATAAGGGCTTTAAGTCGAATGGGTAGATTTTTGAGGGAAAAGAGATGAAAAAGTATTCAGAGTTAATTGTCTACAAATTCCTGAGATTGCTCGAGTAATAAAATATAGATATGTACAGGCTTACTCATATCATGCCATTAGTGGTCTGCGCTTCTGCATCAGGCGATAGCGTGCTGTGAAAGGTTGCAATGCATGGAAGTAAGAAGATACTCCAAAATACAAAATTATTGCCTGCTGCCAGTGAAGGATCAGGTCTTTGAAGATATGAGCTGGCTGAGGTGGTCTTCCAAAAGTATCTTGCCCAGAAATGCTGGGAGTGTGGTGAGGTGCTAAGAACAAAACAAGCCAAGCAGTGGAGGTTAGGCTAGAGTAAATCCCTTGTAGCTCCCAACCTCACCTGTATCTCTCCCAGACACTGTTTCTAGTTGTAGCCGAGATCCCATTGTTCTTCTGCAAATAAATTTGTTACTATCAGATAATTTCCTTTAAAACTTGGTAGAAACTATAGAAGGGAATATGACGTAGTTGCTTTTGACTGAAATAATTCCTCCTTTCCTTTCCTATACCAGAAATCTCCTTATTTTTTGACTTATTTTTTAGCCATTCCACCTGATCCTTCAATATTTCCATATTTCAAGGAGATTTAGCCAAATGGCATGTTTCCATGGCTGATATGCAGCAATAATGCAGGGTTAATACCTAATTAGTTCCCAGGGACATTGAGCTTTTCATGGATATTCAGTAACAAAAGCAACAACAAACAAGCTGAATTCCTAGGTCTTAATTCATCGGGGAGGGGGAAATAGGAACCTAAAAATGCAGGAGTTATTCAGTGCGGTATGAAAGCTTAGTTCTTTCTCTCATGAAGCTCAGAGGATGCTATAGCAGCTGACAGGGAAAATATAACCTCCTTCCCTCCCTCCCTCCCTTCAGGGGGATCGTATCTGTGTCTGGGTTTGCAGCCCTGACATCTCCAAACAGGAAAATTCCCAGTTCTGCAACACGCTTTAAATAGCTCCTTGCCCGTTCGCCTCCCTGCCACAACCCCCAGTCCCCACAACCCCGTGTTTGTTTTTTTTTTTGACGTTCAGCCATACCTGATCAGTTGTATCCTGAGCAGCTGGATGTGATCCGAGCTGGCCTTCCACCTCGCAGGATGGCGAGCATATGGGCCCACGGGCTCCAGCCATTATGTTCCTGAGCACTGAGCTTGTCTGCCTGTGGCTACCGAGGGGTTGGGTTTCCCCCCCCCCCTCAAGCAATCGCAAATAAACCTTTCTGATAAGTAACAGGAAAACAAACAGGCCCTTTGGCTCTGTAGGCAGTGAGAAGAAGAAGAAAAAAAAGCCCCACAAACCCAGTAACAAAATTTTTGCCGTGTTTAGGCAGAGCACTTGAGAGTGCCTTCAGGAAGGAGGAGCTGTGTCTGCCCTGAGCTGAAGACAGAGCTTTTCCTGGGGCAGAAATGGCTCCTTTCAGGATGATTAGCCCTCAGTGCATTGCAGACAGGCCCTGGTGTGGGAGCTGCAGGGGGTGGAGAAGGTTTGGCTTGGAGAGCAGCCCTGGAGATCATCTAGACCAACAAAATGAAGGCTTTGAGCTGACCGATATGGGCAGTCTTGTATTTGCCTTGAAGTCGTAGGGGGTTGGAGGCTGCAGATGGCTGTTGGGAAGAAGATCAGCCCGCAGCCCCTGGTGGAAAGGGAGGAGCAGGGCGGGTGGTGCAGAGCGAGGGTTGAGGGCAGTCATGGGAAGAGGCTGCGGGACAATCCCAAGCAGCCTCTTTGTGCCCTGTGTCATTTCCAGAAAGAGTCTCAGCTTCTGGAAGGAGTCGCGGGAGGCCAATGGCACTCGCACTTTATGTGGAGGACCCAGGCGGCGCGTAACAGACTAAGGCGAAATCCCATGTCTTGGGATGAGAGAGCTGCAGGAGCGAACCCTGAGTGCTCCCACACACCCCTTAGTGTGACTTGAGCCCTGATGGATATGGAAAGCTTGGGGCAGCCAAAGAGATTTTTGCAGAGAACATGTTCTGGAAATGCTAGATCTTACCTTCCTTGTATTTCCCTTTCCTGTATGCGAAGGAAATCAGCCTTCCCAGATAACCCTGGCTTCCCAAAACTGTATAGCCCGGCCAGCAGTGGTTAGGGGTGCACACCAGGGTGTCCAGGTGGGACCTGGCACTGTCATAGAATTCTGATCTAAAGCGAAGGATGGAAAACAACCCTCATTCTTTCCTCTGAACATTGTCAGTACCACACACAGGCTGTCATTGTCCCGTGTGCGTATGTGTCCTGGTTTGAACTAAAGAGAATGAGCTCTGTTTAGTGATTTTTACTTTTCAGATCAATCTCCTCTGAGAGGCTGCGCTTTCTGAAGGTAGCAGCGTGTTTTTGCAGACAGCGTTGGCTACTAGGAAGTGATAACGCCTGAGGTTTACAGTTGCTGCCAGGGTTTGCTATGCAGAAAGGCTCTTGCTGATACTTGCTCCTGTTGTGACCAAGGTCACTGCTGGTTCTTGTGTGCTGTGCTGGGAAGTAGAAGGGGTCACAAGGAACTAAAAGGTTGCACCCTCAGTGGGGAACAGACAGGACAGGTGACCAGCAAGTGTATTCCATTCCATATATGTCGTATTCAGTATAAAGATGAAGGATCGGAGAGTTAAGCTCTCTACCTCAGTGGTCAATGTCCAAGGAGGACTCTGTCCTTTGATCCTGAGTTCCCAAATCCAGCCCCTGTGTCCAGCTCCCTTCTGCTGCTGAGCCTGGGGCTTCCCCAGTGCTGCCTGCTCTGCAGCACCCACGGGGATTGCTATCGGGAGGGGAGTTGAGTTCGATACTGGGTTTGTATGTATATATATATATTTCATTTTTTTTATTATTGCTTTATTAAAGCTGTTTAATTTTCTTCTCTAATCTGTAAGTCTCTCTGCCTCATTCCCTTTCCCTCCCATTTGGGGAGGGAGAGGTGCTAGAGAGCACCTGTCAGCCTTCAGTGGCCCCAGCCCAAACCATTGACAATACACTAGGGCTGCAAGAAGCCTTTTGGTGTGCAAGCTGGGGGGGAAATGCTTGCTCTGACTTGTTCAAGAAAGCTGCTGGGCTTTGCTGCCCTTGTGGGCTGGGAGATAGCTACCAGCACCACAGAGGCATGCTGCCATGCCAAGAGATGACCTAAAAAGCTCGTGCTGGCACAGCACCCTTTAGGACAGGAGTCTGCATTCTGGGTAGCTGTACAGTTTCACAGGGTTCCTTGGAGGGTTTAGCCTCACTCCCAGCTGGTAACAACCTCATTCCCTAAGTCAATAAACGATGGCCTCTTTCAACTTGGAAGTCAAACTCGTGAGGAACCTTTGAAACCTTTGCCTCAGCAGGTAGGGCCAAGGTTATCACACCGGCACGTCTACAGCGAACTCGGACGCTATCTTGAAACACTGCCAGAGCCTGCAACGCACTTGTGCTGAAATGCTGAAACCATGCGAAGGGTCCTGTGGCCCTGTCACCTCAGCCTCCTCCTGGCTGAAAGGAGCCAGAGCATGAATTTCACTGCGAAGTCACGATGGCACCAGGTACGAGCTGTGTCGCTGCCAGCGCATCTTCTCTGAGGTCTGCAGTGGGAATCGCTCCTAGAGAGTGATGGTGTTCTGTGGCCCTGTATGCTTGAACTGTGGAGACGACTAGGAAATTCATGTGGGAAATTCATTCACAGAGGGAAAATGAGAGCATAAGCCATGGGATCAGCTCTGAGTAGGCCAAACATTGCTGTCAGTTACTTCCCAAGCAACTCCATTGAAGCAAACGGCATTAATTGTAGATTTATGCCAGCATTTCCGAGAGTCACTCTTGGGACAGAGCCAGTTCTGGTAGGGGATTAATCTTGCTGGAAAACTCCCTCTTGTTCATGGCTTGGTCTCCGACACTCGCACATGCACACAAACAAATCTTGGTGACCCTCCAGCAACCCAGTTAGCTAGCAGGGAATTAAAGGATGTGAAACCCTAGCTTCCCCTTCAGCACAGCCCTGCATCTGCCACAGCCCATTCGGAAGGCAGGACTAGCCACCTGCTAGTTGTTTTCCTCGAAGAGAAAATGTCTGTTGGACACATAGGAAACAACTAATCCAGTCCCCTGGGAGGAACTAGCCATTTGTCATTCCCACAGTCCCCAGCACAGGTACTCAGCACCTTCCAGGACTGGGGCACTCTGCCTTTTCTCTGGTTGTTTTTCCACCTGGCAGTGATTCTACATTTTGCTTTTATCTAATGGCAGTATTTCTCAGACATTGATGTTTGGCCATCCATCTCAGGGCATTAAAAATACAACGTGCCCTATGCCCACACATACACCCCTTCTTCTCATTTTAACAATTGAGAAAGCCACGTATAGCATGTGCTGGGTGTCTGTCTCCTTTACGTGTGCTTTCTGATGGTCTGTTTGGCAGTTTCAGACTTTTCAGAAACGTGGATCTTCTCTAGTTATTGCTTCTGTATCTGTGTGTGTCTTAAGGACTGGTCGGTGGCATCCTCTCATCCCTACTTCCATCCTGTCACCTCACTTAGTATATGCCACTGAAGCGTGATTTGATTTGGTTTAATATATTTTTTTTGACCCAAATTTGCAAGTGCACTGGAAGTGCGACAGATGCTTCCCTGGAGTGTGTCTCAGCAGCAGAAGGGATGGTTTAATGGTGTCGAGCAGCGGGCTGGGAATGCCTCCATTCCTCAGGAACAGCAGGCTCAGCTCCACAGTCTGCTCAGCCTTTCCCTCTTCTGAGGGCAATAAATTGAATAACATGCAGTTTACTGCCTGCCCACAAGTTTCAAATGAAAGAGGTGAAGAGGGGGGAAGAAAACCATGAGGCCAGCCACTCAGTGGGTGCAAATCAGTGTGCCTTTGCTAGCTTACACCAGCTGTAGAGCTGGCCCCAAGGTTTTGTGTTCACATTATCCTGGGGCTCATATTGCAAGAATGCAGGGTTGGCCAGATGTGCTAGCTACAGTATCCCCTCCCCTCCTTAACTGACAGGGTACCAGCTGCCACTCCCTGCCCTCGGAGCAGCCGGGCTTCGCTGGCGCTGCCTGCGTCCAGCCTGGAAGGTGCTTTGGGGTCCTTGGGAATGGCTGCCGGCACGTAAATGCAATCACTGCTCCAGAGCACAACGGTAAGAGGGTAAGAGCAGCCCAGGAAGGTTTTCCCCTTGGAAGTGATGTTCATCTCCTCCCCCAACCCAGCATATGGAATTCTGGATCACATTTCTCTCTCTTGCCAATAAATATTGCAGATTTATTGCTATATACCTGGTGGGTAGTAAATTGCATTCCACCTCTGTTATAAGGCTCTTTGCTATGACACAGTCTTGCAGCTCCGTTAAACCTTAATTACAGCAACACTTCATTGGGTTGCTCTGATGGTCTGAGTGCCATTGCAGTAGGGAGGATGTATGGCCAAAACAGGCTGATGCAGAGAGGCCTTGTTTTGTTTTGTTTCCTCCCTTTTTAAGGATTATGGAGAGTTGAGCCCAGCAAGGGGAATAGATGGAGACTCAGCCCCTTGCTCTCTGCTCATTTTCCACAACAGCTGGCTTCACCTGCCGCCACCCCGGCGGCTCTTCTGCTCCCTGATGAAGTGCTCAGCAAACAGCATTCAGAGTTGCCTCTGTTAAATGCCTTATTTGCATTTGTGCTTGTGAGATGCATCGTAGATTCAGCGTTAGCTCTGGGCTTGGTGGTGTGTGGCCTTTAGTCAGATAGAATGCCAGGAGCAAAGCAGGGCTTGGATTTCTGGAGCGTGTAGCAAGACAGATTTTAAGAACGATTTCACTGGTACGTGATCAGCCTCAGCTTATCGTTTAGCAGGCCAGCTAAAGGCACTGTTTCTGGTGCCACCCCTGCCAGCTTGCCACTCTCCTCTGCAGCCCATGAAAAGGAATTGAGGCTTCACTCCAGCAGCTGGCTGCGGGAGCAGCTTTTTGGAGGTTGATGTCATCTGATGTTTTCCCCATGCTTCTGTAGCCTCTGCTGCCTGAGGACTGACTGAGGCCACAGTGAAGACTGGGAGAGGGTGGCGGTCTCGTGGCCGTTGGTTGTGTGGAGAGATGGTTCTCATTTCCGCTCTCCAGCCAGGCACAGAGGAAGCACAGCCTACAGCTCCAGCCCTGTCCCTCTGGACTGCGGATGTTCTGCTCGGCCTTATGGCTGTTGGTTTGGAAATCATTCCTGGTCTAGGATGAGTCCCCTAGCTCCTCATACAGCCGTGGTTCAATACTGGTGTGCGTTGTGCAGACAGCCCTCCTTAGGTGAATGTTGAGGCCCTTCTGTGTGTGACGAGCTAACCAGAAAGCGCTAATGGCTACACCAGCCACTTGGATTTGTTGCACCATTTCACAGGTGAGCCCTGTGTTGTCAGATTTGCCCACGAGAAAGGCTTCCCACTTTGGAAGTTATCTCCTTGGTCATGCTGGTGCAATCCCAAGTGTTCTGTGGTGTAGCTGTGACAGTAACTGAAGCTGCTGTAGATAATCCTCAGGTTTATCTTCTATTAGAGTAATGCCCATGCTTCAGTAATGATTTTGACTGTGGTGGTCGCTTTGTGTAACACTCATCGTCCTTGTAAGTCCACTCGTATGAGTAAGGGAGTTTGTGTGACTGTATTTTACCACATCTGTAACTTTTAACGGGTCCAACATCTGTACAGCGTGTCCTCGGATGCCCACAGGTATTTGTAGATGGGCAGCACAGAGATCTCCTGCACCACTGCTCTTGCAAAAAGCAGCTATCAGAAGGCAATTAAAATCTTTCTGCCAATTCAGTTACTGAAGTCTTTAACGGATAACCAAGACAGGGGAAATACTTTTCTTTGGAGAGCCTACTACAGAGCCTTGTTTGTCCTTATTCTCCCCTCTTGCAGCAGCCTTGAGATGTCAGACGTAGGAAATGTGGCCACAGCTGTTTATGCACTTAGAGGGTTTTTTCCAAGGCCACATCCTTCTATTCTCCTGTAGATTACTTGAAAAGATGCTACAGGGACTCCAGAACGCCAAGGTCTATGTGCCATGTGCAGGTGTTGCCAGGAGATTGACATTTGGAGCATTTGAAAACCATCAGAGAACTAATTTGGTGGTGGATTTTTCCTCTTCTCTCCTCCTTCCTTCCCTCTCGAACCGTGTATTAGAAGGCTCTGGCTGCAGATTGATGTTCCTAACAGAGCCACATTATTCAAGCAATACGTGATAGCACGTATTAGGAGGGACATAGGTACCTTGTCATTTGCTGCTAGTAAAAGCAAACAGAGTTCAGCTTCTCTGGATCCTGGACAGGGATAAATTGTCACCTGCCAAAGCCCCATCCAGCCCTTGACTTATCTTGCTCTATAGGATAATTCAGTCTTGCCAACCTCAAGTGCCACTGCACCGGTTTCTTCTAAGAAAATGTCATCACCCTGATGAAAAGTTATTCTTTTTCGACATACAAATGGATAAGTTTTCAGGAATTCTTACTTTAAGTAACATAAGAGGGAAATAATGTCAGAGGTCTGGTTTTAGCGGTTGCAAACCAAAGGAATTTATTCTTTCTCCTTGGGGGAAAAATATGTTAATTTTTTAAAATGCAGTTTATATTTAGACAAGTTAAAGATGTGTAAAATTAAATGGGAACTGTTTGAAGGAACTGAAAATATATCTTTTGATTAACTCAAACGAATTTAAAAATAAATCATGGGGGAAAATGAAATGTTGGTAGGTTTTCTTGGTCCTCGTCTGAAATGAAAAATAAGTTGCAATCTTGACACTTCTTGTGGAATGAAAAGTCCATTTGCTGATTAAGGCCTGAGTTCATCCTGTCTAATTTCAGGCACTATTGAGCTGCCTAGTACCAAAGGGCACTTTAATCCACCCGAGATTGAAATTGCCCTCTGGAGGTACCTATTTCTTCCACTGATAAGACAGGGGCAACGTGACTTTAATACGTGTGTCTGAGGTAACTACCTGAAGTAGGATGGCAAGCACCAGGGTGCAATGCTCTCTCTTGGGTCATCTGGCCTCTCTTCTTGCTGATTTTGTGTCCTTATGCCCTTCCATCTCTCCCTCTAAAGCTGGAGTTGGGTTTGGGTTGAGTTTGGTGGTTTTTTGTCTGAAGGAGGAGGAGATTTCCACTAAAATAGAAGTTTTGATCTACTTGTTTCCTGTTGGCAGAAAAAAAAAGTCTGGAGGGACCAACAGGGTCACATCCTATGAGAAGCAACGCAACAAGATTTGTAGTTAAGGTTGAGGAGGGATCTTTGGTCAGGTTGTTCGTTCTCTTTTTAATCGCCCCGTACCATGATTTTCAGCTCTCACATCTGGTTGGCAGAAGGCAGGTCCACTTCAACAGCTCCTCCACAACGTGCTGAACACTCTCCTCCATCTTCAGTACTCCTTGACCCAGAACAAAAGTGAAAATATTTGGCATGCCAGAAAGGTTAACAAATAAAGCGATGCGCAGCCTTCTGCCGTGCGTGACATCATTTCGATGTGAGAGAACGGTCTCTTCGTGTCACACCTGACAGTCTGGTGACAGCGAAGGGACACATCTGCTACAAGCCATTTCCCCTGCTGATGTCCACAGCAATATTTTGCCTCGCTCAGGGTTTTTCCACTCTCTTCCAGGTTGGGGAGGTCAGAGATGTCCCATTTTATACCACAGTCCCAACCGATGTCGTCCTAACGTATTTGTGAGAGCTTTGGTCATCTGTCCAGTCAAGCCAGATGAATTTGCTTTAGGTAGCTGGACATTTGGGGAGTATCACTTCTTTTAAATACGTAGCCTGTACTGTTCTTATTTTGGCCTCATAAAACATAATGAGATATGGGTCAACGTTTAAGTCCTGTGCAAAATTGCATCCTGGAAGACTTTGTGGAGCCAAAGGCTTAGCTGGTATTAACTCTAATTATATTCTGTTGAACTGTACAGCAGCAACCGTAGCCCTTGACTAAGACCTCGTTCTCCTTTCTGGAAAGCTCACCAGGGCTATCGCATCTGAGCAGTGGGAGACACAAGCCCGCGTAAGTGAGCACCACTCCTCCTGCGCCACATTTTGGTGGGAGCGGAGCATCTCACTGCGTCAAGCTCTATTCTTGTCCATGATGGAGCATTTTATTTGCCCTTCAAGTTTCGGGCCACTGTTGCAAACTCCTTGCAGCAGCAGCTTGGCAAAGCCCGTAGGTTATGTCCGTGTCTGAATATCGAAAGAGGCAAGCAGGCAGCATAGGAGGGTGGAGGAAGGAGGTTAAAATGCAGTTGTTGGCTGATATAAAAAAAATATATATATAAAATTTAAATAAACCACAAATTACCAAGAAAAATAAAATCCTGTGAGAAAGAAAGAAAGTAACAAGTCTGTGGAGGATGGATGTTTGGAACTGTTCAGCCTAATGCATGCC
>NW_009737208.1:0-494 GCF_000703405.1 Apaloderma vittatum
ATTACCTAGCACAATCTACTGAAGCTGACTCGAACTGTACTGAAGAAAAGAAATAATTTAAGATATACTATGGGATCCTTAAGAAACAATGATATTGTCTGCAAGAATTGTGCTAAATTAATGCCTTCTCCAGCTACAGGCAAAAAAAAAATCCATGCCAGCTCAATATAACAATATATTAGAGCATACACATCAATTAGAAACTAAAGAATAAAAACCCACACAGAACAAAAAACAAACAACAAAAAATACCCAATTACATGTAGTGGACAGGAATACAGACAAGGGTTAATTTCAAAGCCTTCAAAAAATACCAGATGCTACACTTAATGAAGTGGTTTTTTCCACTTATTTCATGGTGACAGGGCTTACAGTATAAGTGGCTTAAAAATTGTAATTTTGAAGGGGGACACAAAGGTTTAACCTTAAAATACTTACTCAGGTGAATAATCACACACTATTGTATATTGTCGTGGGTTAGGGCTGGGCCGGCC
>NW_009737209.1:0-4172 GCF_000703405.1 Apaloderma vittatum
CGCCTGCGCCCTCCGTGAGTGCTGGTTTTATCCCCAGAGGTGAATGAATGAATGAACTTGTGGGCGTGGGGCTCAGCCCGGCCCCAAAAGGCGTTTGCCTCCAGCATGCATCCCTATCGGCGCTGGCGGCGTTTGCTGCTCCAATTCCGGCCGGTCTGTGACTTGGCTGAGCTCAGCTGCCTGAACAATGTGCTACCTGAGGAGGTCTTGGGTGGAGGGAGGGTTATAAAAGATTACCAGGTCATTTAATAGCAATTTTGGGGTGGTCTTGGGTGGAGGGAGGGTTATAAAAGATTACCAGGTCATTTAATAGCAATTTTGGGGTATTATAATCTATAATATTTAAATCTGGTACCTGTAACTTGTGTACAGTGGAAGCGTGCCCTCTGGGAAGGTATCAATAAAGACGGAGCTGTTTTTATTGATGGCTTGTTTCAGCGCTTTGTGGCTTTCATTGGCTCCAAAGACTCTGCTGTATGTTATGTTTGAATTCATGGGGCTACAGCTTCTAAAACAAGACTTTTATTACACCTCTTTCTTGCTCAATAAAACTTCTAATACAAAACGCTTGCTTTTGATGGGTGACTTGGTTAATCTTTTTTTCATTATCTCTGTAGTTTCACCTGTTTAAGATTGTAACGTTTTCTCTGAGTTACATTTTTCAGCACCTTTTAATTTTTAAGCACCCTTTAAAAAAGGCTATATATAAATATACAAAGGGAACTGCTATGACAATACTGCCTACGGTTTTTTGGCTACTTAGTCTTTCACCCAAAGATTCATCTGAACCCCATTTCCCACAGAACCAGGTTGCTGCTGCTTAGTTGATCAACTGTTAAAATGCTCAGATTCTTCCCATTGGTTTTCAGGGTGTCCCTCATTCTATATGTCCAGCATCTATCATGTCATTTTTCAGTAGACTCTGTGAAAACACATTTAACAGATAGGCATAGTTAAGCAAACTGTATGACCCTGTCCTCATTTGTTACATTTATCATTATAATGTCATTTTGGGTAGTCTCTGCTATCAAGCAGGCCCATCAGGTGACTGATCAAAAAAAAAATAGAATCATGAAGTGGTTTGTGTTGGAAGGGACCTTTAAATGCTATCTAATCCAAGATCCCTGCAATAAGATGGGACACCTTCAACTAGATCAGGTTGCTCAGAGCTGCATCCAAACTGACCTTGAATGTTTCCAGGGATGGGGGTTCTAGCTCCTCCGTGAGCAACCAGTTCCATTGTTTCACTACACTCATCATAAAAAAATTCTTCCTGTATCTGATCCAAATCTACCTTCTTTTAGAACCATTACCCCTTATCCTATCGCTACAGGTCCAGATAAAATGTTTTCTTGTAAGCCCCCTTAAATAACTGAAAGGCAGCAGTAAGGTCTCTCTGGAGCCTTCTCTTCTCCAGTGTGAACAACCCCAACTCTCTCAGCCTGACTTTGTAGAAGTGCTCCAGCATTCTGACCATCTTTGTGGCCCTCCTCTGGACCTGCTCCAACAGCTCCATGTCCTTCTTGCGCTGACGACTCTGGAGCTGGATACGGTACTGCAGGTGAGTTCTCTCTAGAGCAGAGAGGCAAAATCCTCTCCCTTGACCTGCTGGCCATGTTGGTTTTGATGCAGCCCAGGATGCAGTTGGCCGCCTGGGCTGCTAGCACACATTACCAGCTAATGTCCAGCTTTTCATCCACCAGCACCCCTCAAGTCCTTGGCAGAGCTGCTCTCTATCACATCATACCCCAACCTGAACTAATAGCTGGTATTGCCCCAACCCATGTGCACGACCTTGCACGTGGCCTTGTTGAAACTCATGACATTCACACGGGCCAACTTCTCCAGCTTGTCCAGGTCCCTCTGGATGACATCCTGTCCCTTGGGCATGTCAACCCCATCACTCAGCTTGGTGTTTGCAAACTTGCTGAGGGTGCACTTAATCCCACTGTCTTTGTCATTGATGAAGATACTAAACAGCACTGGTCTCAGCATGGACCCCTGAGGGATGCCACTTGTCACCCATCTCCCTGTGGACATTGAGCCATTGACCTCTACTTTCTCGGTGTGACCATCCAGACAGTTCCTTATCCACTGAACAGTGCACCCATCAGATTTGTATCTCTCTAAGTTAGAGAGGAGGATGTTGTGGCGATCTGTGTCTGTGCCTTACAGAAGTCCATACAGATCACATCCATAGCTCTTCCCTTGTGTCCACTGATGTGGTCACTCCATCACAGAAGGCCACTGGGTTGGTCAGGCCCTTGGTGAAGCCATACTATCTGTCTCAAATCACCTCCGTGTCCTCCGTGTGCCCTAGGAGAGCTTCTAGGAGGATCTGTACCGTGATCTTCCTAGGCACAGAGGTGAGGTAGGCAGGTCAGTAATTCCTGGAGTCCTCCTTTCTACCTTTTTTAAAAATAAGTGCAGTGTTTCCCTTCTTCTAGTCCCCAGGGACTTTACCTGACAAATAGGGCAGGCTGGGTACTGATGCCTGTAACCTATAGTAGCAAAACATGATTAAATAATTTTCTCATTGTCGACTGTTAATTAACACTTTGCTAAGTCATTTATCTGGTTCTGTTGCAAATATATGGAGCTATTTTCTTCATCAGTTTTAACTTAAATGCCTTTCAGATACCTAATTAAATTACATCTAAAAATTTGCCTTTAGCTACCAAATTTAACCATATCAAAGAATGAAATCAGGTTTTTGAAATATAGGGTTTCATTTCTTCCTGAAGGCTAAGGTTGGGTAAGCAATATGTAGGTAATTTCTTATTTTATCTGATAGCAAAAAGTGTACTGACTGTATTTAATTGTCTCTGCAGCATCGGAGCATGAATATGGAAAGGAGCACTGAAGCTGCTGTGACCCTTGTCTGGCGCTCCTATGAACCGGTTTCCCATCACAACCAAGTTCCAGGCAGGGAAAAGGCACAGGACAGCAGTGGCCTCTGGTGGTCGTAGGCTAGTTCTGTGCTGAAAATGAAGGGTGCCGGTTGTTTCAGCAGCGAACTACAGCCTCAAGTTCGTGAAACAAAGTGACAGTTGTTCACAGGTTTTCAGTCAGACCCTACGGACAGGACTCAAAACCAAAACTCCAACTGAATCGATATCTAGAAATACTTTGCGCAAGCTCATTGTTTTAATTACTACTTCTGATTTTGTTCTAACTGTTGTCAGGATTATCTGTATTTTTTTGTTTGAGGTCGTCTGCTTCAGGATTAAGAATTTCAGATACTGAGTTTTGTTTCAGTTTTGAAAAGAACTGATGTACACTTTGCAACAGTGTAAGTGGGATTGTATGTGCAGGCAACTTCTGTCTGTACTGATGGTAATGACAATTGTACCTCATTTTTCAAGTCTAATGCAAAAGCAAACTTTAATTTCTGCTTTAGCTTCCCTGCATGTCTTTCAGTGTTCAGCAGCAGTACATACAATCATGGTTAATTTTGTACTGCAAGAGTCTGTGCATCATCTGTTCCAAATTTATGTGGTATGCTTGTCATTACCTATCAGTCTTCTAACACTTCCGTATCACTCATTCTGTACAGAATTAGCTCTGCATAAAAGTAGAAAAGACATCAGATTTTACTTCAGATTCTGAAGGAGCCTGTGGCAACAGGAGACAAATAGCAGTTTATGAAGAGTATATTGAATATGTGTTGAAGAGTACATTAAAATAACATTTTATTAATAAGGAAATCCAGTGGTAACTCATATGCTTAAAATAGTGTCTTTAACTTTGCACTCATTTTCAATCTATTGAAGATATTTAATCTCTCTGTAATTTCCCTTCTTTGTCTGTATGATTGACATAATATTTTTCACCTGCACTTTGCAGCTCCTGGAAGAAAGGCACGGCAAGCCTAGCTAAAACTCTTGCTCTGCAAGTGAATCTGTTGCCTATGTTTGCAGAGATGCTGGTATTTCAAAATATGTAAAATTTGTTGCATTTTGTAATTAATAAAATAACTACTACAATATTTCTCTAAAGTTTCTCTAAAGTTTCTGGCTTCCTTGAAGCCGTGCTACACAGGAAACTTTTCAGTTTGGGGATGTACCCTAGCATTGCAACCTGGTGCTTTCTTGGGTAGAAGCCTAGCAGAGCAGTACTCACCCTCTGCTGTCCACGCGGAAGAATCATAGAATCGTAGAACAATTCAGGTT
>NW_009737210.1:0-16276 GCF_000703405.1 Apaloderma vittatum
AATCCGGCTGAGCCAACCCAATACAAATACCAAAACCTGCTGAAAACATCCATCTTCTCTCAAAAATGATTTCTAATATGAAACTAAATATACAGTCTTTATTTAAGAAGATAAAATAAAAAGCCATAGAGACCAAAATGCGTCTTGATTGATGAGCTAGTGCTTTGGGTACAAGGCAGGACTTTGTGACTAAATCTATAATAATAAAAAAACTCAATGAAACAAACAAAAAAACCCAGTCGGATAATAGAACATTGTGGCCAACATCCACATAGTTGAACTGTTTCACCTCCCAAAACAGCGGTGTTGCAGAGGTTATTGTCCATTTGGGCACCCAGAAACTTCCTGAGACACCGCCTCTCAGCATGCAGCTGCTGGCACCTGCTTTTGGCTTCACAGGGCTGAAAATTCTACCACTGACCAACTCTGAAGCTGAACAAGATAGGCAAAAAGTGTTTGTTTGTGCATTTTAACAACCATTGAACCACTCCAGGACCAAGACAGAAGGTCTTAAAGACACCTAGTAAGTAGTAAAGCACCTGATACTTAAGAGCCTGCATTTACTTGCCAGTCAAACCAGTAGAAATATTGCAAAGTAGAAGCTGAATCAGGTACCTCTTTGCAATATTAAGGTGACTATTACAAACCCATAGAGCTTTATCACACAAATCAAGTCCATGGAAATATCCCTTACACTCACCACTTCCCTGTCACCTAATAGTATTAAAAACAAATTAAATCCCCACCTACTGGGTTAACAATCAACACAGACCAGGGATAATCTCTTAATTTAGTAGAAATGTAAAGTTTAGAACCTTCAAGTGCCATCAGCAAAGGCAGTACAAAAATTCTCCCTCTTCCCCAACAAAATTCTGTCAATTAGCTGAAAACAGCAATTACCAGTCCTTTTCTTTATTATTCGTGAAGAATCAAAAGCTTTCTGAGGATGATGAATGTCTCCTCAGAAAAAGCAATGCTCAGTTCTGCTAAATTTGCACTTTTCTGTTGGTTTTGGTTTTTTTTCTTCTTTTATTTTAAACCTTTTTGTGTCACACAGCTTCCGACAAGAAAGAAATAGGGACTGCTGGAGGAAAGAGGAGAGACAGGACACATATCATGGAAGGAAAATATCAAGGAGTGGCTTAAAGGAAAATACAGAGTTTTTCTCGTTTAACTCACTGACCAGGGCAAAGACATGTTCCCAAAGCCTCATTAATTACACAATAAAGCTAACATTGTTAGTAACATTAGGAACAAAACCTCATTTAAATTGTTGTGAAACAACACAGAGAAAAAAAGCCAACGCATTCAGAGGATGACCTTTGAGAATTCTAGCTTCATTAGCATTTCAAACAGCATAGAAAAAAATTAAGACAGAAAATAGACTTGCAATGCTATTTGACTGCAGAAATATATTATTAGCATGCTCATAACGGACAGGATACCAATGTTTGTCCCATTGTCTCTACTAATAACTGTGTAACATGCAAATAAAATTTCTCTTAACAAAATTGAAGAAGCAATTTAAGTTTATTCCATCTCTTAAGCATACTGAGTAAAGCCAAATGAGGCCCTTACTGCTCTTTGAAAGGGTTACCCTCCATGCCTGCCCTCTCAGGCTCATATAAAACAACTGCAGAAGGTATATAAAGGCTGCTCTTAAAAGTCCACTCATCCTTTCCCATCTCACAGCAGTGAGCTAATTGGGAAGCTACCAGTGACCCACATAGGTGTAACAGAAAGCAGTTCCGATGCCAACATCATCCCCTTCCGTCCAACACCATAGTGTCACCTGGTCCCATTCCATTTAGTGACAGGACATGTGGAAATGGCCTCAAGTTGCGCTAGGGGAGGTTTAAACTGGACCTTAGGAAATATTTCTTCACCAAAAGGGTTGTCAAGCACTGGGACACGCTGTCCAGGGAAGTGGTGGAGTCACCATCCCTGGAGGGATTTAAAAGCTGTGTGGATGTGGTGCTCAGGGACACGGGTTAGTGGTAGGCTTAGCAGTGCTGGATTAACAGTTAGAATTGATGGTCTTAAAGGTCTTTTCCAACCTAAATGACTTCATGATTTTCACGAAGACATGACAGCAAAACTCTACCTGTTCCTAGCTGTTCAAAACACTGAGCTCCTGCACCATTTCTCAGTGTCTGCCACGCACCACAGACAGCCACACGGAGCATGATGGTGTGCCTCTGACACTGCCCCACTCCTACGGGGCAGGCAGCTGAGTGTGCTCTTGTAAGTGCTTCAGGATTGGGAGCAGCCAGAAGAAAACACCGTCTAAAACAAGGCTTAACAGGCAAATGCAATAGATCCCCTCTATCAGGGCAGACCACTGCTCTGAACTTAGTGGGCTTGATTCTCTACGAGAGGATTTCAGTGCAATACATAAAATTGGGCTGAAAAGAGATGCCACCAGCAGTGTCACAGGTGGAGCAGGGTCAGCACAAGGCCTGGGAGATGGACGTGTTACCAGCTTGCTTCCCAAGTCCTTCACGGGGACCATACACAACAGTATCTCATCTCCTGTTTTCCCAGAAGTATTCCACAGCCTGTTATACCTCACTGCTGGGAGATACTGGCGTGATATTCAGCCTAGATTCAATTTCATTCCACGTTCCCATGTTAGATGTTCTCAAACAATATCCATCCTTGTATTCGCAAGCCGCAGGCTGCTTGATCATCAACTGACAGGCTGTAGGACTTTTAATCTCTCTTCAGTCAGAATAGCTTGAAAATCTGATAAGAGCCAATCCTGCCTTATGATAGAGAGGCAAGATGCAGTATGAAGTTCTTGACACGGTCCCATCTCCTCCCAAGGTTGGGTGTGACAAACCCTCCAGGTGTCACTGCCAGTCCTACAATTCTGTGATTAAATGAAGTTACATATTTTCAATCAGTTCCCCCATTATCCCTTTTCTATGAAGTCAAAGGAAAGGCTGAAGTACCAGGGAATGCAGCTTACTCTCTTGTAAGGGACTAGGGGGATTACCCAACCTCCCTCACTATGTATTAAGAGATCATTTAGATTATGAGCTTGCTTACAAAGTCACGAAAGAATCAGAGATACTTAGCTGGCTAATTGTTTCAGTCATACAATAAACATGGACAAAAAAATCCCATCATCAAGCGGTTATACAATTATTACTGCGCCACAGACTATGTCATCAACGTACTAAGGATTAAGGAAATAATTACTGTGGGGTTGAGAAACTTAGCAGCACAAGTTCAAGGATGACCCAGATTTGTTGATCTCAGCAAAGAACTACAATAAAGATGTAATATTTTCTTGAGATTCCCCCTCTCCTCCCTCTTACTGTTTATCAGTATTAAAAAGGCAATTTATACTTTGCAGTTCTGTAGATCGGCCACTGTATCTTACCAGCAGACAGGTAAGATTAAACTGTCCATCACAAGCTGTCCTTTCTCTATTCTTATATTATCAAAGCCTATTGAGATTAAAGCCATAAGAAACTGGAGGAAATTCATTCATTTGCTTCAAGCTCCTGGCCTTATGAAGTTCTATTCCTACACACTTGTAGTTGTCTTTAACAGAAAAAAGAAAATCCCAGGAGTTCCCTCAACCTTAACGGAAGAGTTTGAGAAACATCATATGCATTTGCTGAACTGCTCAGGAGCATCATAAAATATCTTCCCAGGATGCCCTAAAACAGCAGAGGGTCAGAAAAGAAACATTTCTGCAGCCAATTTGTTTAAAAGGGAAAACTATTTACCTTACTTGAGGAGGTCAAAAGTGACTTTGAACAGTTTCCCTTCCACAGGACTCTTACCTCTGTGCTCTCCTGCACGTACTAGAGTGGTCTGAAGGCGAGGGACATTACAAAATGCTTCACTGTTCCACACATCATCATCCCCCCAAAATCCCCACTTCTGATTAAGTGTCAGTACTAGAGGTTTACTGTATCAGTCACACACAGTCAGTCTTAGGGGTCTCAATAGTACATGTGCAAGGTGCATTTGGATTCATTATAGGTCTGAACATCAGGAAAAGCCACTGTATTCTACAGCCACCTGATGTTGTTCTCCTTCCTATTCCCCATTCAGTTCATTAACACCCTTCAAATCTCACCAATCATGCCAGCTGCAAATCCTCTAGGACCAGAACGCCTACTCGACCTGTGATGTAGCACTCCTTGTTGATTTGTTGAGCTGATTTATTTGGAAAAAAAGTCTTTGTTTTCCTTGGGGTTGAACAGACTGTAAAGCCAGGGGTGACCACACTAGAATTTGAAAAACAAAGCAAAACAAACACACATATTAGCGTTGCCAGCTAGCTCAACGTAGCTATTGCCTTTTCACAGGCAAGACTGAGAACTCCAAAGGGATTTGCACCTGTCCAGAAGCAAAGTTGGATGACTTGCTTCCAAATTATGTTGAACTTTTGGCATAAACTGCAAAAATACGTGCCCTAGAGCAAGCGAGTTAGCTGATGTATACAGGTTAGTTTGTCAGGGCAAGCTAATTGAAGTTGCAAAACTCCATGGTGTATCCTGATACCATGATTGTGGGAACAACCAAGAGGACAGAAGAAAAAAAAATAAATGGCTGCACAGAGAAAACTGCTGCTGGGAGCTCTCTGGGGAGCCCTGCGTCAGAGCCCAGGTACATCCCACGGTTTTATTTGTAGCGTAAATAAGATCTCTCTCTATCTTTCTGGAACCATGTTCAAAAGCAGAGAAGTGACCCTTCCAAGCTCGAAGCAAGAGAGGGAAAGCAAGCTCTCTAGGATGCACACATCTTTTTGTGCTGACTCCAAAGACCGAGCTCTACTTTTGGATGCTCGCTGACACAAAGCCCTATTAACACACAATGCAAGGAATTTAGGGGAGCATTTTCCTAGAAGACTTTACTAGGTACCCTTCATCACTCCTAGTCAAAAAACATTTTTCTTCTACTCACTAAAGCCCCCTGCCACTTAAAAAGTAGAATTGCCTCAGGACAGATACGTCCCTAAAAAAGAAACCTCAAAACACAAACTTGGTGTCTATCTCTTTGCTGATGAGTCACATCCTCAGGGGTGACAATCAAATGCAGAGAAATTAAAAGCTTTCAAAGCTTGGAGGACAGAGTGAAAAGGCAGAAAACTGAAAGTGCGAAGGGCTGAAAATACCTGTTCATCAGAAGGGGTCATTTTTTAAATTCTCTGTTTCACTCACGTGAAGCAGCAGCATGAAAACTTGTGTATTGAGATGCATGTTTCAGTCAAGAGGAACAGGCTCAATAAATACAGCAACCCAGAAAGTGTTGAGGACAGGTAGGCATAATTCTTTTTCCAGCTCCGATCTGCTAATTACTGAAGTATATGATTTCTTGTGGTTCTTTTTTCTACACCTTTTAACAGCGATAACACCAGCTACACAGCCTTATAAAACTCTTTGTCAACTTTACCCTGCAGGAGCTGGGGACCGAGGGAAGCCAAACCTTCCAGTTTCATAAACAAGTCAGAGCTGGGTGAGGATCTAACCCTGCACTATTGTGGCTCTTACTTTTACAAGGTAAGGCCTAGACAGGACTTAAATCTAGCTTCTTCTGTTTCAGGAATGGCAAAAATGCTCCTTTCCTTTTGCTTTGCCATCTCCTCTCAGAGCAGCTTCCCTCCCACCGTTAGGTCTGGCAGTCCACACTGTATGTTCTGTACAAGTAGATCTTTCGTGCACACAAGAAGATCTCGTAGCAATCACATTCAAGTTGATTGCCGCTGCTGTTCTTAAGCCCAAGGTGCCAGAATACAGTACCACTCCCCTCCGTACAATAAGCATTCGCTACCTTTCACAGGATACTCAGCTCTAGATTTCACTGTCCGTACAGCAGCAATTTTCCCTTCATGCTGTGCCCACCTAAAACTCAGACAAGAATGCGTCCCATTGACAATTCATTAGCAGCAATGCAGAGGACTGATGGATTCCTTGGTCCTAGTTGCCTTTTCTAAAGGGAGCACTGCTAAAACTTGCGTACCCTTGTCAAGATGGGAATAGCTTTCAATACTTGTACAGCAAGGTGTATTGGTGAAAAACATTTTCACTAAAGGATTCATTTCCCACAACAGATGAGGACTGGTACTATAGAAGCCAGCTTATAAAAGCAAAGCAACCAACCAAACCAAACCAAAGAATAATGAACACAAACAAAAGGAAAAAATACACGACACACAAAACTAAAAAAAAAAAACCAAACAAGCTCTATGGAGAATAGAAGACATTTCTTGGCAGGATTCAGCAAATATGTTACTCACTACAATAAATATAATTGCTCAAATGGAAACAAGAAGATAAAGCCAAGAAGAGACTCTGTTCACGGGAATTTTTACACAGCGAGGGAGACACCTATGAGATGAGCAGAGGAACTATTTAACAGTAAAACCTCCACTCTAGACTTGCAACAATGTCCAATCCAATGAGCGGAGAGCATTGCCGCAACAGCAACCCACATCAAATCTCAGTAGCTAGAGCTCAGGATCCCAGGAAAGACCTCAGAACTCAAGGGACGCATGCCAAGGGTGCACTGAATGAAACTTATCGCTGATCCTACCTGCCCACCCAACGTTTTTTCAGCAGCAGTCACCACAGTAGCCTGCCTACCTGTTAAGTACGTGGACAACAACAGGAGAACAACAAAAACAAACAAACAAAAATAAACAAAAAACCCAACAAAAAACCCCACAAAAATGTTTCCAGGAAGATATTCCTAAAAAAAAAAAAATAATCCGGCAGCAAGAATAAAAAAACCCAGAAAATTTTTTTAAAAAATCCAGCCCTGTTGAGAACAAGTGTTCCCACATAGATGTTAATGGTAATCAAGAATTTTAATTCCCACAGACTTTAGGTGCTCAGCCCTGTGAGGAGTGCACCCATTCTCAGAAAAAATCCACACGCATAATTAAATTGGATTTATTTAAGAAAATAGAAGCTCCCCCAAGTTTACAAGTTCTGGTATGAGTTGAGAAGAGCAGCTACTACACTACACCCAACCCCTAACAAAGAATAACGATCCAGATCATAAATACAATCACATGTACAAAGATGAGGACCCTCAACCTCGAGGAGTAACCTTGGGCGGCATCCCGAACCAAGGGGGAGTCTGTGCCCCAACTGCAGGACCTGCTGCTCCAAAGGGATAGCTCCAACACACCCCCAGCAGGACCTCGTTTTAATGCTTATTTGAATCTGAGCTGTGGTCAATAAAAGCCATCTCGGCCGCCCATTGGCTGCCAGCCAACTTCCTGGGTGTACCCCTAGGCTGGTGGGCTAGACCCAAACTAGCCAGAAACTTCCAGCAGTTTCTCTGAAATCTGCCCAGCAACTGCTGTGAGGGGAGGTATCTCAAACTTGGGGGATGCACCTGCCACAAGCCCTAATCAAATATGCTTACAGCAACATAAAGAACGAGAAAGAAAACAAACCCTATGTCATTACAGACAGCCATAGCACTTTCCTGGTCAGGTTAACAGCTGGACAACCAGCAAAGAAACCAGCTGGGAGGTAGCCAGGCTTGTTAATCCTGCAGCAAAGCTGTAAAAGCACTGAGAAAAATCAGCAAGGTTTGAGACACTGGAGAGATCACAGGTATTCTGTGACAAAGGAAGAGAAAAAAAAAATCCTGAGTTCTCAGGTGATGAATGGAAGGGGTAGGCATGCAGGGCGAGCACCTGCAGACATCAGCAGCTCTGCAGTCACCAGCCCCTCATGCCTTTTGTGGGAGCTGCAAATTAATCCACAAGGAACCCCTATGCAGGAACAGTGAATCCAGCCTGAGCTCTCCAGCTGTAAGATGAACAGCAAATAACTAATTAAAGGCCAAATAGTATTATCATTACTCACATTGCCTGTTATCTTGCACCATGAATGGTCCCTTTGGTTTCAATTAGTTGCTGTCCTTATGGGTTCTGACTAAATAGTCTCAAAATTCTGAGATACCACCTTACTGAGTTCCCCCTACCAGATGCCTGGTTGCTTTGCAGCTCATTACTTTGTGCAAGGTGAGCAACCCAGAGCTTTGAAAGCTTGTAAGGCCACCCTTCTTGTTGGAGAAAGCTGCTTTTTACCGGAGAAGAACGCTATGAGCCTGACCTGCCCAAGCTTTGGCAGGACCTGGAGGAACAGCTGGCTCGAGTGCAGCCTCAGCAGAGGGGCTGCAAGTTCACAGAGAGCCTTACCTTCCCCTCACCTCCTGACAAGGTGCATTTTTAAAAAAGCCCACAAACAGCAGCATTTGGACTGTGACCTGGGGGAGCACACTGGGGAAATCAATTATTTTGTGTTTCGTTTCTAACTTTCTGAGAGGTAAGATAGATGCCATAATGTCAATTAAGCCTCAGTGCAGAGCCTGCTCAGAAACCTCCAAAATGTTCCAAAGAGGCATTTTAGAGCTACTCGTCTTATATGTATACACACATACATATATACACACACAGATATATATATATATATATACAGTTGAAAGAAAAAGTATGTGAACCGATTGGAATTCCACGGTGTTCTGCATTAATTTGTCATAAAATGTGATCTAACTGTCATCCAAGTCACGAGTATTGACAAATATAACGCGCCTAAAATACTAACATCAAAACCATTCTGATCTTCCATGTCTTTATTGAACACACTCATTCAACATTCAGAATGCTTTTCTTGCACCTATATATACACCTTCTGCACTGGGCTGCATGAATTTCAAACACAGTCCAAACCAAAAATATTTAAGACACTATAAACTCCTAGGAATTAACATTGATAAGAATCACCTGGTATTTTAAATTTTGCAGCTTTTTACATAACTTCAGTAAAAGAGAAAAGATTTTTTTTTTTACAGGTTCTTATACTTTGCTACACACTGACTGGATGCTTTGTATTTATTGCACAGGAATAAGACATTGGTTTGCATTTAGGTTTTTTTCCCTATTATCTGTATCTATATGTGGCACTGATCTTGCCCCGTAGTGAGACTAGATTGACAAGATGTTCTAGAAAACTTTCAGTTTCGAGGGGGGGAAGAAAGCAAAGATGACTGATTTCCTTCTAGTTTCTCCTCCTCCTCCACCCCCACCTCAACAGACAGGTTTTTCTATGACCTGTGTGAGCATAGGCCATCAGGGCAGCAGCATTACAGCAAAAGTTGAATGATTTGATGAAAAGTTCCCCTTTTCATCTGCGACTTCAAACCTTGTCAACTGCTCACATCGCTTTTGTCACCTTGGATGACTTCGCCAAGCAGGCTTGACTTCTTCAGTGCCAGAGCGCCCAGGATGACCCCAAAGTTCCCCAAAAACCTCTAGCCAACACTTCTAAGGCAGGAGAGGACCCCAGGAGCTGCCGCAGAGACCAGGTGGTCACGTGCAGCTCATTTGTCATCTCCAGCTTTGCCACTGGGTAAGAGGATTTGTCTCCCCTGTGGTAAGTAGAGAGGCTACACAGGAGCTCAGACGACAGAAATTTTAAATATGAGCTTTTTTCCAGCTTGAGTCTTAGCCAGTTGTCAGACAAGCAGCTAGCAAGCTGTGGGGGAAAGAGGGAAAGCACCCAAGTGAAATAAGAACAAAACAGACTTGGCTTATCCTCTCATGTCCCTTCTCAGATCTTCCCTGGTTGCAGGGAGACCAGACTGGTTATAAACTGGGGGCAGCAGCCCTGCTAACCAGCCCCGCCTTGAAGCTGGCAGCATCCCCCCTCCCCTTTTCTTCTTTCCTTTTGTCTTTTTTCTTTTTTTTTTTAATATATGACTGAACCAGCAGCCAAGAAATCTGTCAGTGAAGATCTAAAGATCACATTTGTGACACCACCTGGGGTGATGAAACACAGCTAATAGAAATGTGAAGGTGTAGGTACATCTACAAAAGATCATCAGAAGTTGGGGGCATGAAGGAGGGGAAAATACAAAGTTACTGAACCAGACACTTCCTCAGCAGCCAGTCATGGAAATTAATTGACCCATTTTGACTCTCAGCCATTTATAATCACAGATAAGAATGAAAGTCTTGTTACTTGCAAAGCCTGTAGCCATTTAATCACACCATACCTCATAATTCTAAAATAATAAAAATAATAATAATAATAAATAATAAAGCAGCAGCCAACTGGCTCCTTTCCTCGTCTGATCTCTCCCCAAACCCTGAGCCTTGGTCTGTGCATGCAGACCTGAACAGCCCCAGCAACAACAGAGCATCCTCCTTATTCAAAGAGGACTTTGGATGTTGCAGGAAAGCTCATAAAACAAGACCGACAGAGTAAAGAGTTTACTAATTAAATGGAGACCATCAAAAGTAATTTAAGTTTTTAAAGAGATGTTACACTGTTTATAAAGGGAAGCTGGTGCTGTTCAAACAGCTCCTGAGAGGACCATTTGAGCAGCAAGTCTGCAGCATCTCAAGTATGTTCGTCTACCACATACTTAGTAATATATCTATGTACACTTATTAAAAGTGAAAACATACACAAACCTTGGCAGTCTAGACACCAACTGCAGATTTAACACATATTGTTCCCAGGTTTATTTGTTTTCTCACATGCCTAGAGGATCCTCAGTAAAGCCCAGAAAGCTTCCAGCAAAACCTTCTAGGGTGCGATACCACTGCCAGAGGCAGAGGCAGAAAATAAATGGCTTCAGGTGCTTTGGGAACATTAGTGGTCTGCAGGCAGAGGAAAATAAATACAGCTAAACAGTAGGAAATAGATTACTTTTGTTCCTTCAGGCTTCCTACTGGGGAAGTGGATGGCAAATACAAGGCTGGCAAGGGTTCCCAGAATTACCAGCACCCCTAAATGAGAAAATTATCCCTTTTCCTTTAAAATTCTTCAGCTCACCCTGCTAACACTACAAAAACCAAACAGCAAGCCATGGTGAAACCTTGCACCACTGCTGTAGCCCAGACCTGGGCTACTGGAGAAAAACCAGCTCCAAGACCAAACAAACTTACTCAGCAGGGAAGGAAGGCATAGAGTTAAGGTTTCTTTGAGTTACAAAGCAAATACAGAGAGAAGGACCCTTTTTAAGCAGCCAGCTTTACAAGCACCATCATTCTGCAGGTGAGAGAGAGACAGCACCCATTTCCACCTCTTGCAGGGACCTCTGGACCCCTCTCAGAAGGACACTCAGTGAGGCGACAGGTACCTGTGTGACCCCCAGCAACAAAAACCAGCTATTCCTATACGGGAAAGACCCCAGGTGAGGCTGGTTGGGTCCATCAAGGATATGAGAGACTGGTGTGGCCCTGGTGGGAGGTATTGGCTCCACCTGGTACTTCTCATGGTCTCCAGCCGCAACGATCTCAAACAAAGTGGGGTTCATTGCTTTTTAGAGTTGGGCTGCAGATGGATGTCCTGTATTTTCTGTGAGAGCTGATTGGGAAGCACCTTATTTGACTGGTTGCAGCTGCATCCCTCCGACCTGCTTTCTTCAAGGACTAAAATTCAAATCCTAAAACTGACCACGTGCTTCTATCTGCTCTGGTGTTTCGAAGCGGCAAATCTGTTTGCCAAGCCTTTTCCACTTCTTTTTAAGAAAATGTGTCTTAACTCTAAGAATGTTTTCCTTTCTTCCATATATGCTTTGCCAATTAAGTATTTCTAGCTCGTCAAACACACTGCACCTAAAAACTGTTGAACTGCTCTAAGTCATTGTTAATCTGACAAAATCAGAGGCTCTGTGAGTCTGTTAAGTGCTGCTAAATGAAGGTCAGTTTTTGAGCAGCGCTTGTGGTATGAAGACTCATAAAGAGAAAATTTTATACACTGATAGCCTTTCTGCCTAACTATCTGAGCATCCAACAGCATGCCAGTGCTTGACTGATCCCAAATACTCGGGGATTTCTCTTTCTTCCAGCCTTTTACAGAAGTAATTTTGTGGGAAATTTAACCACCTTTTAGAATGAAAGAGAGAAAACATCCAGCGTTTCAAGCCTTAGAAAATATGCCCATATAAAACTCGAAACTCAAAGCAGAGGGTGGGAAGAACTAATTTGGTTCTGCTCTTTGAAACCCCATGCTAGCACAGCATTTGTGGTTGGCAGTAATGCTCACAAGCCATCAGCAGAGAAGCCTGGCTGAGTGTCGTGGTGGTGTCACAAGCAGCAGAAAATTTGTGACCTTTCCTCAATTTCTTCCCCTGTCTCTAAGGTCTTTGGATGAATCGCTGAACCAATGGACACCAGCAGCTTCTCCATGAAAATCATAAGCAACGTAGAAAGTTATGACTTGTATTTGATTTTTAGCCTTCTTTATAGAGAGATTTTTGACACAGTGCTGTAAAACATAGCAAGGAATTTTAAAAAGTAGCAGTTTGCATTATTAACATGAATTAATTTTAAAACTCCAGAATTACTTTCAAGTTCTGTGCTTTTCCATTATTAAATTTTCTGTATGCTGTACTCGGCGTAGCCCCATGTAGAAATATACTGAAGTAATTTAATGTGAAGATGAAAAAGGCTTGGATAGTTAGGGCAAGTTCACATCCATCTGTAGAAAAAACGGTCTTGCAATCTTTTTGACAAGTAGCGTTCAGCAGTGGTGAGTCTGGAACAAGCAGTATGTGTTTATGGATGGAAGGAGGTTTATTCTGTTATGAAAAAGGGAGGAAATTATCAATGTATTAAAACGTTACTTTTAAAACCATCTCTTGTCTGAATATTTAGTATTTAGCAAGCCAAGAGGTGTTGAAACAACATGGCCAAGAGCAGGCTGAATTCCTCTGCAGCATCCAAAAATTTTTTGTGTTCTGGGTAAGAGAAGGTTAAAAAAACCATCATGCCGAAGTAAGTAGAAGTTATGGCATTTACAGAATTAGCACAGAGGAGAAATCTATGGTTCAAACTGTTTCCAGGATGGACTGCAGCAGAACTGCAGGGAAAAAGAAAAAAGGAAAAAACAAAAGCATTAAAACCATGTATAGTTAAGCTACATAAACAGTGAAAAAGCACAACACCTGGAAGGTGTAAAACTCTCCACCTTGCAAGGGTTTAAATGAAAACGCTCCAAAAGAGATTTTATCCTAGGTACTATGCCAAAGTAGAGCAAATATTAATTAGTGGCTATCCAAGAAGGGTACTCAGAAAATGTTAATTAAAAAGGGCTTTCAATTAACAAGAGACAATTTGTGAGGAGACACCTAGGAAAAAGATTAAGCCTTTGCTTTTGGTTTTATCGAAACGGTCTGGAGGTCCAGCCTGGAAGCTGTGGTTGGGCCATATTGCTCATCTCCTCGTCTGCTGGAGCTCCTCAGGGGGAAGAGGTGATCGTATTCCAATCATACGACTGACATGGTCATATTCAAATACCACGAGACTTTATTTCAAAGCAAGTCCATTTGTGGATGGGATGGCATTTGAGAAGCTGCATTCCCCTGCATGCAATGTGTTCAAGAAAAATACGTTGCAGACCCAAGTTCAGGTACTGTGAGCTCTAATATGAGGGAAAACAGGGCAGAGGATGAGAGCATCTCCTCTCGGGGAAAAAGCAGTCTCACTGATGAACTAGATAAGACAATTAATAGCTAAAGGAGAGCAGATCAAAGGCTGGAAGCTAAAATCAAACTATTAATACAAGCTGCCCAGGCAGGTGCTAAAAGCACGAAGCATGGTACGCAGGCCAGGGCAGACAGGAAAGAAATCAGCAAGCTGGCTGCTTCTCACATCTCTTTAAGATGGGAGAAGAAAGCAACCTGAATATCAGGATGCTACACAGAGGGGTACAGGAGGGATCACAAGCCGCAAAGTCAGACCCAAGCATGTTGCACACATGCAACAATGAGAGTCCCATCTTTTCTAACCTCCCCTATTAGTAAAAGGTGTTTTGTGACCTTTCCTCAGGGTAAAGAACGTTTGACCCTCGGGACACTGGTGCGCACATGCATGTGTGCACGGTGGCGTGGCTGAGGGCTGATCATATCCCCAAACAGGCTTTAGGAAGCTGTTACTGGGGAAGGGCAGAAAGTTTGATTTCAAAGCTGTCAACAGAACTTGCACCAAAGGGCTTGAAGCACAAATATCCTTTTAAACAGTAATGCTGACATGCACTGGACTGTTAATAACAATAAATATATGCCAGAGATCAAAAACACACATCTCCTCAGTGCTGCTGGGGCAAAAGACTCTATAAATGCCAAGAGGTGCAACGATTCAGGGTCCAATGAACTGTGCACCTCAGCAAGGACGAAGTGCAGCAGTATCTTCAAAGGAGGAAAAAAAATCACAAGTGAAACATAACATTTATACAGGTCTTGGTGCCGAAGTTTAACAGTACTGCTCAAGCCAGATGCAGCTGCTCATTGGCCTTGAGTTTTGTACACAAGAGGCAGAAGAACTAGAGAATTGTCTTGCCAGGTAAGCATCCCTGTTAAGTAACCCTGGTTAACCCATCAAATTATGACAGTGTTCTGAAAGGATGAGCAATGCCGTGAACTTCATAGTTCAAGACTTGGCAGCTGAAAGAAATCATCTCTTGTCAGCTTTCTGCAGGCTCAGTCAGCTCCATGGATACTGCATCGCGCACGTTGAAATCCCGTTTTGGTTAACAAATGCCCTAGTTGGCTGGGTCTAGAAGAGCACCTGGGAACATTTGTGAATGAGGTCTCACATGCTGAACGATTGAATGATGGCCTCGTGTACAGCAGGGCCTCTGAGGGTGAGAGAACGATTCTCATCACCGAAGAAACAGGAGGTGAAGCTGAAAGTTGTCCTAAGCGTGCTCTGAGTTAGAAGGGTGTGATGGTGACCTGGGGTGGGACTGGATACCCAACGCTGGGTACCCAGACAAAGAAGAAAGCCAACAGGGAAAGGTACGAACAGAGACTATGTAGCCGGATTATATGAACTAGAGAATTTTGAACCTGCCAGTATGGTCAGAAGAGTAATCTTAATTGCTTCTCACCTCCCCTGTAGCCTACACAGAGATGTTTTCACTATGGTCATTGTAACGGCGTCAGGATGTTTGATCCAGCATCCCTGTTTACAGCACAGGAAGAGCACTAACTAAGAGGAAAATTGGAGGTTCTTTTTCAAAAACACACCAACTAACAAGTTGCTGAAACCTATGCTCTGAAAACAGCTTTATTTTTTATAACGGGAACAACGTGTCCCCATTGTGATAATATGGATGCTTCCCCATTCCTCCTGGATTGCAGACACCAAAACAGCTTTCAGTGCAACAGGGTTTATCTGGGTATCTTTCAGTCCGCTGAAGCAAAAGCATCCCAGATTTTTTAGATTCACTGAAGTTCATGCTGAACATGCAACAAACCTTGGAGCCTGACACCTTGTTGGCTAACATATTTAGTACTAGTTAGCACAGATGACAACCCTCATCAGGTGTTTGGGAAGGATGAGGAAAATCAGAAATTAAAGTTCTTGTACAAGAGGGTCATTTCACATGGTGAGCCCAGGTGATAAAGAGTCCCAGTTAGCTGAACGTAAAGACCTTAGAAATTATGCAAGTGACTGAATAAAGTCACATAATCTCCTTCTTCTCTGCTGAAGAGCAAGTTTCAGCCCCTTATCTGAGTATTAACTTTGCCTTTGGCTTTCCACTAAACATTGCCCTTAACTGTGGCAAAGCTGCTATAACTAATGAACTCTTTTTTCTTTTAAGGAATAAGCTAGTTGCATTGAGAAGTACTGAACACTTTTGACACTCAATAACAAAGGCATTTGTAATTTCATTGCTGCCTCAAGTGTTTTAGCATCTTGAAGGTTAGCTCGGTGTATTCCTCTAAAGGTTTGCTGGTGCAAAATTAACCAGGACATACATCATCTCTTTTACAGGCAGCATCCTTTCTGATATCTTCAGAGATAACCGCACGGATCAAGAGGATTATTCTGGCATTAACTGCTCTGATTACATTCCCTACAGTTTAATAAAAAGAGCAGTGAGACTGTAGGTGTATCAACAGAGTTTTGGATTTGTGCTCAAAGAAAGTTGGGGGTTATTAACAGGATGTGAGAAAAGAAAAGGTCACACACTCTGATGTGCCTCCCGGGATACAGCTGACATATACTGAGGGGCATGAAAAGTGATTTCTCAATATAGCATCATGAGTTTTCTGATAAGAAGCAATGGGGACTTTGTTAGGAAAGCTGTAGATCTGTCTTGTCACATCCAGAGTACCTTGGCTGTGAGCTTAACCCATAAAAAATAAGGCAACCACTTTGTCTGCCTTCTGGAGCTATAAGCTACAGTGCGTACAGGCTTTATTTCCTATTTATCAGCTGGTGTCTACAGTTCTGGTATGGGCTAGGACAGAGGTCTATGTAGCACCTGGCCTGCTGAGA
>NW_009737211.1:0-297 GCF_000703405.1 Apaloderma vittatum
GCCTTCTGCTCGGATCACAGCCCCAGGCAGAGAATAGAGGCAGCTCGGGACGAGGACACCAGCTGCATCATCTGCCTTGAGCCACTGGACGACGGGCTGTGCTTCCGCACCATGGTGTGCCCGGCGTGCAAGCACGCCTGGTTCCACGTGACTGCATCCAGGTGGGAGCTGTTCCCTCACCCCCAGGGCACAGCCAGCTCTCAGCAGCACCACGGCCTCACTCACGCTCCTTCTGCTTCTCCCACAGCAACTGGCTTTGAGCGTTGGCATTGCGCGCTTCCAGTGCCCGAAATGCAG
>NW_009737211.1:513-829 GCF_000703405.1 Apaloderma vittatum
TTTTCTTCCCTCATGCCCAGGCTGCCAACATGGGAGAATGACGAGCAATACGCAGATCTCCTAGTTTGGCCCGGCCACTGCGATGCCCGTGTGTGCCTGTTCCCAGGAGGCAGGTACCAGGGGGTGGAAGAGGGGTAAGTCTCCAAAGCTGCACCTCTGGACTCTGCGGGGGGCTCGAAGCACAAGCACTAAAGACGAGAGCTCTGCTGGACAATCCCGCGCTGCTGTCACTTTGTCCTCAGAGCCATTTCCCTGTTTGCTTCCCCAGGCCCTGGCAGATGCTCTGGTGCTTCTCCTGTGGTGGTCAGAGCACCCA
>NW_009737211.1:1230-1453 GCF_000703405.1 Apaloderma vittatum
TGGACACTATAGCCCGACGCCTGGGATCCCCCAGCACACAAGACAAGAAGACGATCGACCCCCGCTGGGCCCATGCGCAGGCAACGCCGCCCCCACGCGCAGCATCGAGGCCAGGATCCCGACATCCGGCCTGCGAGACGCCGCGAACACAGTCAGGTGCCTGAACCCAGTGCTGGGAGCAGAAGACCCAGAAGGAGCCAACAGCCCCCATCGTGCCCCCTAT
>NW_009737211.1:2008-2277 GCF_000703405.1 Apaloderma vittatum
TACAGGGAGCTGGATTCGGGAACGCAGGGTCACGAGCAGCCCGGGGAGCCTGGCAGGGCCATTGGGCGCAGCCGCGGGCCCTTGGAGCAGCTCGTGGGAGCCCGTCAGGAGCCACCGGGCACAGTCGTCGGGCCCTGGAGGCAGCCCAGGTATCCTGGCAGGGGCTTCTGGGCGAATTTGATCAACCGTGGGAGCAGCCCGGGGAGCCCTGCAGGGGCCCCAGGAGGAGCATGGGGAGGCTGGGAAGGGCCCCCGGGCACCTCCCCGTA
>NW_009737212.1:0-859 GCF_000703405.1 Apaloderma vittatum
GTGCTCACTCCGGTCTCCACACGCGGTCACATAGGTGGTCTCCTGCACAAGTGGATCATGACTGGGAACCGGCACATTCAGTCATGCAGCATCTGAAAAAAACCCAAAGTTCTACACCATCTAGTTATTCTTGCAAGTAACACTTATATGCAGGGACGTATTCCCGTTTTCCTTGTCCAGGTTTCTGCCAGAGGTTCCAGTTGGCATGCAGTCAATTTACTGATACATTTAACTCCACTTCCCCTTCTTGCATAGGCCATAAATAAAGCCCTTTGAACAGCCTCTTTTGCTAATTCCAAGGTGGTCTGCTGTTTCTTTCCCAGTCAAACTCTTTTTTTTTTTCATTTTTTCATTTTTGTTATTTTTTGTTACTTTGTCTAATGGAGTTAAGATTTGACCTAGATGCGGAATGTGTTGCCTTCAAAAGCCAATCAGTTCAATAAATCTCCGCGCCTCCGTTTTATTTTGGGGCACTGCAAAATCCAAAATTTTCTGCCAGGCTCTGGGTAATATTTCTCGATGCTCACAATGCCACTGAATCCCTAAAAATTTTACTGTTTGGGACGGTTCTTCCGTGCCCATTGCACCGGAGCTTGGCCATCATTTCATGCCTGTTTATTACGCCGAATCATTTCCCTGGTGTCTTTCCACAGACACAAGTCAGAGTACGGCTCCCAATCCTCTTTCTCCCCTGGAACCACTCACGGTGGTCCCCCCGTGAGCAGATGCGAAGTCCCGTTGAGGTTCCAGAGGAGGTGCCGTAGGCTGACTTGTTCCCCGATCTCCTTCTTCAGAATTCTGCACCTTCTTGCTAGGTTTATTCAACCACTTCTGTTGATACATTCTCCATATTTCAGGA
>NW_009737213.1:0-4157 GCF_000703405.1 Apaloderma vittatum
TGCCCACGCTGTCCCAAAGCTTTTGGTGCCCACCAGCCATGAGCAGCATCTGCTTGGGGATACCACAGTGACCTCTTTCCCAGAGCAAAGGGCTCCAAAAAGACCTGTGGAGGGTTTTTTTAGAAGGGTATTTTCAACATCTTTGGGCTTTCTTTTTTTTCTCCTGTAGGAGTCCATGATATTTTTAATACCTTCTCGCCTTAGTGGAAAAAAAAAAATTAAAAGAAAAGATGATGAAACCTTATTTTGGATTAGTGTTTTGGGTGAATCCACAAAAATGATGTTTTTTTCTTAAAGAGCAATTTGTAAAATATGGATTGAAAGAGGAGGGAAGGCTCTGGCTCATGTTTCAAACAACTATTCCGTGGGAAGCCAGACCCCCAGCGTTAGCTACCGGGCTGCCTGAAAGCGTGGGAAATCCTTCTTGCAGAAGTGTGAGGACGTGGTGCAGAGGGAGGACACGTCGAGGTTGCAGCCTCAGCTATGCCAGAGTGATTCCAAAGAATGTTTATCAATACGGTGATAGGTGGTTTATATATATAAATATAAATATTTATGTCACAAGGGGAAAACACTGGTGTTCACAGCTGGGATGGAAAACCTGACAGAGGAGCACGATGCCCACCTCTCTTTCCAAGAGGGACCAGCATGGCACGGGGAGCATTTTCTCCCACCCCTCTGGGCTGCCCCAGCTCCTCACTGTTCCCACACCTCTCTCGTGAGCTTGTGCCCAGCCCCGTGTGTGCTCCGAGCCGTTCTCCAACAGTGCCCATCACATCCCGGGGCTCTCCCCCTGCCAGACCTCCCCTCCCCGAGTGGCTTGATTATAGGGTAGCCATTCAAATCAGTTTAATGAGCTCAGCCTGCTGCTGTGAGGCACCAGTAACTATGGCAACTTCATTCAAAGGTGGCGTGTGCGTGGTGGCTGTGTCAGGATTTGTGTTTCGGGGAGCTGATTGGAGGAGATGGGCGAAGGTGGGAGTCCTTTGGGAATTTGGGCTTGTTTGCACGAGGGGTTTCATTTAAAGCACTGATGGGTGGCACTCACGGGGGGCAGAGGCCCAGGGCAGACAAGTCCCCTTGGTCCAGGGTCCCACTGCCCAGGGTCCCAGGAGACCTGGGGACCCTACGCTGTGGCAGAGCGTACTGCAGTGATGGGGGCTCTCCTCTCCATACCTGTCACAGCCATCACCCTGCAGGTCGTAGCAAATTTGTCTTGAATCCTAGCAGAGAGCTTGGCCCCTGCTTCCTCCTGACACCCAGGGAAAACCAGTTTGTCACTCCAGGCTGGTGGTGGAGCATTGCTGGTCTGGGAGCAGGATTGGGCCCACGGTCCCACCTGAGGCAGCAGAGCGGAACCCTGGACTGCTCACTTTTTGCCACCCCAGATATGCTGCTCATCTCACTTAGACCTGGGGCAGTCACAGAAATTATAGGGTTTGCATCTGCTTTCTATTAGCATAATGGAGGGCTAGAGCAGGCATTTTTTGTCTTGGTAAATGCCTGCCATCCCACTCTGGGCTGGCTTGCACAGGGCACTGGATTCAGGGAGGAAATAATTCTTATGTTTCAGTGGCGACCATAAAACCTCTGTCCAGCTGCTACAAACCTCTGTCCAGCTGCTACAAACCTCTGTGGTCACACACTTTATGCAGGTGAGATAAACGGGGCATGGGCATGGGTCACACGGCTGCCCAGCAGGTTAAACCGTGGGTTCAGCCCCTGCGTGGGTTTGCCTGGATGCAGCCGGTACCTCCTCCCCCAGCACCCTTTTGGGGAGGCTCTTTGCCCCAGGGAAGCACCAGAGCAGAGGCCACCTTGTTTTGCAGGCAAATGTTGCTTGGATGCACGGTGTGCCTGGGGAAGGGCAGGACATCCCTCAGCGCCTGGCTTGCTGAGCACTCATCCCTCTGCTGCTGCTCTGGCCTGGGCAGCACTTCCTAAAAAAACCCTGGATGTAGCACGAGGTGGCTTTGAACTCCTGCCTTCATGTGCTCCGCGGTGCCAGAAGATGCCCCAGACGATAGATCCTGCTGGATCAAAGCTCACCAGCTCATCCTGTCAGTGGTGTTTGCACAGAGCTTGCCACAGAGCTTTGCTTGCTTTTATCAGCGGCCTAATTTCCCTCTTGGTCTCTTTGGCATAAATAAATCCTTCAGAAACCAGAGCTTTTCTATAGACTCCACTTTTAATACGCCATTACATGCCCACTGAGAATCGGGGTGGTGAAGTTATTCCAGGCTCACATGTGTGTATCTCGGATCAGTGTCTGGTCCCAGATGAATTTCTCAAGTTAGGTCTCAGTGAGGTGTAAGGATTTTTTTTTTAAGCACCTCCTGGATTGCATCAGCAATAAATTTGTGTTTAGAGGCTCGGTAGCTGAAGCCTGTTTTCAGGGGGAAATGCAAATGAAGGCAGAACGCAGGCTGGGTGGAAGGTGGGGACTTCAAGGGTCACAGGTTGCAGCAAAGAAAACCCTCCCTGCGGACACGGCACCTTGAAGTCTGCTCAATGTCAGACTTGTAGAAATAAGCATAAAAAGACAGGTTCTCAACATATCTCTGAGTCTGAACAGGCTGGAGCTGTTCCTGACGTCGTCTCCTTGCCCATTTTAATTAATCCAGTTAGGATCACAGTTACTGGGAAGGCAGCATAGGAGAGGCACATGGACAGGAAGTCAGGGTGGAAGCACAGTAGGAATTTTTGGATGAATTGTATGTTTTTTCCACTGGAAAATGCTGATTTTTTCAAAACTGACACTTGTTTTAAGAGGTCAGGTTTGATTAATTTATCGAGTCAGAAAAAAATTTGGAAGGAGTTCTGAATTTGTCAAAATGAAGTGTTTTGACATTCTGAAAGGAGAAAAAAATAATCTATTTTCCAGTTCAGATGACCTCTTGTTTTGAAATTTAAGCTAATTATAATTAAACATTTCAGAAAGATGAATACTTTGGAATCGGACTTGGAAGGGAGACTCAGCTCATGAACGTCTTTAAGATTTTTGATTTTTTCAGGACAAACTATGGATGAATGCTTTGTGCAATCTGAGACGTTGGCACTTCTCACCTTGACTGAGGATGACACGAAAGAAAAAGCGGCCTCGTCCTGTGAGTTGGAGTCATCTCAGCCAACAGTGCAAAATCTTCAGCCAACGATGCAAAAACTTCTCTTCTTTCCTGGTTCCCTGCAGATAGATCAGAGCAGGTGAATCAGGATGACTGCAGCTGACAGCGATGGGCAAACAGTCCTGACGGCACATGTGGGACACGGAGCTCCCAAAAAGATGCTTTTTCAGGTGATCCTGTTGATGACTGAGCATACCCTGCTTTGCAGAAGGAAAGGAGACCCCCCCTCTTCTCCACCTCACATGAGGTGCATCAGCACCCAAAGTGCCAACCGCAGTTGCTGCTCCAGGGGTTTGGAGAGCTGAAGTTACCTCCCAGCTGCAACACATAAGATCATAAAAGTGTTGCTTGAAGCTCACAATCCCAAAACACTGGGTACTGAGGTCCTGCTGGCACCTGGCAGGGACGAGATGCTCCCCTGTGCTCTTCAGTATCTGCCTGTGAGTGGCTGGTGCACAGTGGGACAACAACAACAGCAACCCAACTCATTGCGTCTTGTCTCTTGGGCAAGGGGCAGACTGACGTGCAAAGATGGTGTGCAGGTATCTCTGAATGCTTCATAAGAAAGCTTTAGCTGCTCTTTCCGAGGCTGCGCAGGTCCAGGCTTCTCCCCACAGTTGCCAGCCCCAGCTGGTGGCTGGGAGCCCAGCAGCTCTCACAGCCCGAGGATCAGGAAAGCCGATGGGCAGCGGATCTGTGCACAGCCTGGCTCAGCCGCGTTGGCAGGAGATGCCCAACGCTCTTCTCCTGGCACGGAGCAGCTCCAGGTGAGCAGCAGGACAGGCAGGAGCTGCCAGCTTCCCTGCTCCCTTCCAGAGCGAGGAGAGTCGCTGAACACACACAGCTTCTGGGCTGTATCGTCTCTAGTCACAAAGCTCTCCTCTAAATTGCATTTGTGCTCATTGGAAGTGATTGCATTTTCCTGGAAGGACTTGACCCCCTGGCTGCTGCCTGCGATGGCAGCGCTCCTTCTCCCATCAGCTGCTGGCTGGAGGCTTTGCCCGGGGGACACCCGGGCGAGGGCGGGGGGGC
>NW_009737213.1:4188-28801 GCF_000703405.1 Apaloderma vittatum
CAGCGAGAGCTGGGAGCTCTCTGCCTTCCCATCCTTGAGAGCAGCTGTGGAGGCTCCTGGCTTGCAGGAGGGTCAGATGAGCAGAGCGGTCCTCCAGTGAAGAGGAGGAGGTGTTTCACCCCCAGGAGAAAGCTTGTGGGGGAAGAGGGCAGGCAGTGAGGAGGAGGAGTGATGCGGAGTCTGCGCTGGCTGCCTCGCCGGCCTGAGACAAAAACCAGACAGGATGGGGAATGCGACGCCGTATCGCATCAGGCGTTTATGCAACATAAGTGCTGCGGGACCAGCCAAGGTTCAGGGGTTTGGAGGTTTGCTCAGAGCCAGGAAGCCTTCTCTGGACTTGCCTGGGAAGTGGGTGGGTGCTGAGCTGTGGGACAGATCTCCAGTGCTTCATGCCAAGCAGGCTCACTGGCCTGGCAGAAGAGCTGCAACCGGCACCTTCTCAGGGAGTGAGTCTTGCCCCTCTCCAGCCCCACAGAAATCCCGGGAATGTCTCAGCGGTTCCGATGGCAAAAACACCCCGTTAACTTCGCAGAGCCCAGGAGCAGCAAAGGAACTCACCTTCTTGTGTTACAGACGCAGGTTCCAGGGGTGCAGCTGTGAGGTGCACGGCTGGAGACCAGACAGATGTTGTTATTCTGGGTCTTAGGACATAGGTCTGATTAGCTTTGAGCAATGAAGATTAATCTTAGCTTAAAAGTCTGTTGCTGTGCCACTTCTATTATTCCCCTCTGACTTCTGGGTGTTTCTCTGCACCTATTTATAGGAGTGCAACAGTTATGGATGGTTCAAGCTGCTGGCATCTGCCTGCATTCCTTCATCCTGACCATGCTGTCCTGTTCCATGGAGGGAGATGGAAAACAGCCCAGGATCTGCATCCCTCCAAGTGCCCTTCCCTTCAGTGGACCTGACCACATCACACTGCCAAGAATGAAGAGGAAAGGAAAGGAAAATGCCTCTTCTTGTCTCCAATGTAGGCCAAATTAAACCAGGGACATGGAAGCACTGTAACGCTTCTACAAAAGGCACAGTTTGTGGCCAACTACTCTGCCCAGGTTTCCTGCGCAGAGGAAACGTGATAAGCTACAAAGATCAAACCATATGAAGTACAGAAAGTTCATAGTTGTCTCTTTCATATATGGGTGAGACAGATTCAGTAAATCTTGTCTGTGAGAACATCCCCAGGGTCCCAGTGCTATTGCCCCTAGAAGCAATACTATGCTGCCTAGTACCAAAAATAATTGGAAATTATCGTGTGTCTTTGGTACATCTCACAGAAACACGGAAGCAAGCCAGTTTAACAGCAGCAACAGCAACTTGTACGGATGTATGATGTACCCTAGAGCAGAGTGAAGTTTTTGGCAACAGCCTAGCTCTGGTGCTGCCTTGAAGGTGGGCGGAAAAAATCATTTTTTGAATGCCCTGGCAGAAACCAATTTGTAGATTTTGAAGAGAGACAAACAGTCTTCAGATTAAGTCCTAGCCTAAGACCTCTGCAAAGAGCAAAGAGACAGAAGCCTTAATGATTGCAGCAGTCTCTATGGTTTTCAAAGCCATGATTTCCCTCTCACCTAGACAAAGTTGGGGCAAGATGCAATTGTTTCCTTGAAAACTCCATCCATATTGCTTGGCCACCCGGTCTGCCCTTGGCCGTGGGAGAATTCATCTTCACAGCGTATGCTGGCTGCATCAGTACACCCTAATGAAGCAAGATACTCTAAACCCTACATCTCTGAGTAGTTCCTGCCATAAATTGACAGGTGTTTCTGTATAACTGGTTTAGAGGTCTAATTCTCTCTGCTCTGACCCCGTCTCAGGGTTTGCACTAGGCTGGGAGGAGCCTGCACCACCCTGCAGCTCCTGTAACACCACCAGGAAAAAACCCGCTTCAAGGAATATCACCACTCAAAGCCCTTCTCCTTGAGCTTCACTCCCTGTCCAGCTGGACACACACCCCTGGACGTGAAGACTGACCCTCTGCCAGAGTCCCACGGTGCTGAGCATGGACAAATCTGATTATTCCTGAAGTGCGTCCAGTAGGAGGCAAGAGGAGAATGGATGGATGGATGGATGGATGGATGGATGGATGGATGGATGGATGGATGGGTGGATGGGTGGATGGGTGGATGGGTGGATGGATGGGTGGATGGGTGGATGGATGGATGGATGGATGGATGCCGGTTAGCTCAGTCAGTTGAGCCTAGCGCTAACAACGCTAAGGCCACGGGTTCAATTCCTGTTTGGTCCCCATGTGTAGCCTGATCTAGTCGAGAGGTGGCGTCCCTGGTGGCAGGGAGGCTGGATTAAAATGATCTCTAAGGTCCCTTCCAGCTTAGGCCATTCTATGATTCATGATGATTCATGGGTGATGGGTGGATGGGTGGGTGGATGGATGGATGATGGGTGGATGGGTGGGTGGGTGGATAGATGGATGGGTGGATGGATGGATGCTGCCGTGGTCCTCCACCTGCCACTGAAGTCCAGAGGATGGAGGCAACCACCCCGAGCCGTGTGGGAGCCTCCAGCCTGATGTGAGCTGCTTCCCTCTGCCTTCCCCTCCAGCCAGGACAGGCAGCTCCTGGCAGGAGATCTCTGCTGGTCCTGGGAGCAAGCTGCCGGGGAGCGGGAGGGATGTAATTACAGAGATAACTCACACCGTGTCATCCAACAATGATACATGAAAATGCTACATAAACCCGTCTATCTGGTGCTCTCGATTTATCTTTCTGCCTCTCTATTTATTTCTTCCTCCAGCCTATCGCTCGGTACCGCACAGGAGCTGGAAATGCCAGCTGCTGAAAATGCAATTTGTTTTGATTCACCAACATCTCCCAAAATATCTCCGTGACCTCTTGAATTTTTTTGCAATGAATTATGATAATGATGATTTTTACTTATATTAACAAACCGCAGCAGCTCTGTGTGGCCAGCAAACACACAAAAAAACCCAACTAAATATACATAACACTACTTTTTTTTTTTTTTTTTTAATAACGGTGCCTTAAAAGCGTATCAAACAGGGGTGGCTTTTCTTTCCTTTTCTAAAAGGCATCAATACCAAAATTCTAGCCTAATTATAACAATGCTTCTAATGAAAGAATTCATTTGCCTTCTCTAATCAGCTGGCTGGCTTCGGAAATTGCAGCTGATCGGTGTGGAGGAGGGGCTGCAATAAAGGTTTGGAGGAGGCAACTCCCAGTTTCCAAGGTATCTCAGAAATTAGAAAGCCACATCCACAGGAGATGCAAACTGGTGATGCTGCTGAGAACCACATGGCAGTGCTGGGCTGGGCCTCCTGGGGAACCCGGATCCGAAATGCTGGAGACCCTCCGGCCCCTGTGCAGCCCTGCTCTGCTTCCAGGAGAGGGAATCGTGAGCTGCATCCGCGGGTGGAGAGGGGGGAAAAACCCCGCTGCTAATGAAAAGTGATTTCAAAGCACATTTGTTGTTCTTGTTTCTTTTTCTCTTTTCTTTTCATGGGGAAAAAAAAAGAAAAAAAAAAGATGCTGAGCTCAGAAGGTGGTTTTTCCCAGTCCTTGGAAGGCCACTGGCAGCTTAAGTTCAGTCTCTGGGAAGTCCGGGGGCTTCGGGGTATTTCTACTCGCTGTATGGGGCTACATGAGCCACGGGCTGGCACCTCGATGGGCTTTGGGGTGTCTCTGTGTGGCTGAACGAGGCGCGGGCTGGCTCCTTGCTGCAGCGTGGGGGGCTGCAGGCTGCGTGCTGGGGCACCTGCACATTTGGGGCTGAGTTTCTCTTTCTCTAGCTGCTTTTGGACAAGGAGCACCAGGGCTTTGGGGGGGCTCTGTGTGGGATAGTGGTGTGCGTCGCTTAACCCTTTCTCCACCAGTCCCGTCACAGTGACACTCTGGGTCCCGCAGGCTGCACCCTGGAGCAGAGGTCTCAGCACAAGCTGGTGGGGGGGATGCTGGGCAACCCCCAGTTTTGCCCCTCCTGCTACAGGAACACTCACACCCCAGCACGGTCCTCACATGTCCAAACAATCCTTATGCCGAGCTCCATCCAGGTGATTTGAGTGGGCACAGGAGCTACAAAGCAGGGGGATAACAGGTATAATGATGATCATACAAGTCCTTCAGGACTTTTCAGGAGCCTGAACAGAAGGTGAGCATGTATCACCGTGCCCGAAGGCTTAAAATCATAGAATCACAGAATCACACAATGTTCAGGGTTGGAAGGGATCTCAAAAGACCATCTAGTCCAGCCCCCCTGCCAGAGCAGGATCACCTACAGTAGGTCATACAGGAAAAAAAAAAGGTCAGTGGGCATTTGCAATATCTCCTGATTAACTCATTCCCTCAGCGGCTAGTGGCGAAAGCCCTCACAACATGATGAAGGCTGTCTCAGGGACATGGTCCAGAGGTCTGAGTGATGCAGTTCTTCTCATGGCCCTGTCTCGGACCCACTTTCTTCTGCTAAGCAAGTCATTCGTGCTCTGTGTGCTTCTGCTGCCCTGAAATGACGACGTTCAGCACAGTACGAGGCATTAGGATATCTCATATGGATCACCACACCTCAGATTTCTGGTCTCGCAGGTGCAGTCACAGCAAAGCAGTGCGGAGCCACCTCCTACACCATAGATTTTCACACAGATTTTCCACAGCCAAACAAGCTGTGGTTAGAGCCTCGTACTCACGTATAAAGACTTACTCAACAGGAAAAAGCATCAGGCAGTGTGGGACCAGTTCCAGGGTACGGATAACCGGGTAGTCATAGGAGCAACTGGAATTTAAGCCCTACTCTTATGAATCCTTGGGAGCGCAGAGAATTTGCTGACTGGTAGTCCAAAATCTCCTGGCTGTGAGGCTGACTTTGGGCTTATGCTGGGAGGGATGTGGGCTCACCTGCATGCACCAACCTCATGCTACCAAGCAGCATGATAGAAGGTGCCAGGCTCGTGTAGGTTTGTTTGGAGAACCTGCCCAGCAGACAGCCAATTTCAGCAAATGTGGGGCTTCTTGAGCCCAGGGGCATGAAGAGGTGTTTAATGTTCCAGTTGCTGCTAATTTTTCCTTTCCAGTCAGCAGTCTGCACTAATCTAGGAGGGAGTCAGTGCACAGACAGAGATCTGCTCCTTCCTGTGGCTCTGAATGTCTAATGGGGCCACGGAAGCATCACCAGGGGCTGAGGGTACCAAGTGGGCTCAAAGATGCAAAGGGGAATGTTTTGTGAGATCACTACCCCTGTGAAGAAAGACCCTACCCTTGCAGGTGCCAGGTATCCTCCTGGCAGCATCCACAGTCCATGATTTATAAATCAAAAAGCACCATAAGTCTGGCCATGGCTGGGCAGGGTAGGTTGTTGTACCCCAACCTCCCACCTGACTCCTCAGCAACGCCCCCAGCACTGATTCTCCATCCTGCTCTGTCTGCTCAGAGCATTGCAGAGCTCCGATTTCCAGCCTCTTGACGCAAGCCCTTGCCTCATGTTTTCGCAGCCTTTTAGGGAAGTGCAACAGCAGGAGCTCCAAGAGGGAATGGGTGGGACCCAACAGCTCTGGATCAGGTCTGGACAGGGTTTGAGTCTGGGATGATCAGGTGTTGAATGTGATCAACAGATGTTTCCAGTAAGAATAATGCAACTCTTCTGCTATATGATAAAATCAGCAAAAGGGTTTAAGCCAACCATAAACCAAACGAGCCGACTAGCAGCACCGCCCCAGAATGCACGTTTACCCCTGCGTGACAGCACGGACACAGACAAGTGGAGAGTATAAGCAAAGTTCTTTTAAGACACAAGCAAAGAGGCCCAGCGTGCACTGAGGGAAGACAGAGATCAGCCAGCAACCCAGGTGTGTTTGAAGGCTGCAGGTAGACACAGGTACAGTGTGGCTCTCAGCTCCTACTTAGCCACAAGTATCTCCTCCAAGATCTCCTGAACGGATGGATCTCCTCACGAATCTGCTAATGCCTGGGTGTTGCTTGTCATGCCCTAGTCTATACCCAATTCTCCTTGAGGTTACGTGGTTGCTGAGTAGCACACCTTGCTATGGCTCAGGAAGACCCAAGTTTTCACACCACCTCCTGTCACTGAGAGGAAAGGGCTCAGTGGCTCATCCTGCATTTTTACCTAGGAGGAACTTGTCCTCACCATGGATATGGTTTAGGGGTGAGCTTTGCAGAGTAGGGTTAATGGTTGGACTTGATGCCAAGGGTCTTTTCCAACCTGAATGATTCTATGATTCTGACTCTATATCAGGATCTAGCCATGCCAGGGAGTGGCTGGCTGGGATTACCTGACCCTCACCAGAGCACATTGACTTTTTTCTAACCATCAGGTACGGTAGTGTTTTGGTGTTTAAATCTGACTTTATTACCACCATAGTAAAGGCAACACAAAGTAGCTGGAAAGGGGCCTGTGAGAAGAGAAGTCCCAGAGGAGAGTTAGGAGACAGAGACAGAAACACTGTCACTTGGCTGTCCCCTCACACCCTGCAAAACACACAGGAGCTCCACACAGCCCCGTGTTGAGCATCCTCACAACCCACCCACACCCGTGCTGCACCCACACACGCACCCTGGCATACGTGCGTGCTATGAGCACCCACCCCTGGCTGGGCAGACACGCTTGGACCAAAGACATTTGTGGCCACAGTCCCAGACCTCTGGACCCCGCTGGACACAGGAGTGCCCTCACCCCCCAAGAAGGGACGCAGGGCTGGCTGGCTCAGGGTAGCACCTGGTGGCAGCCAACAGAGGCCAGGGATGAAGGATGCTCACACGCCGAAGCCGTCAGTGCCATGGGTGCTCATGTGACAGTCGCCGGGTATCTGTTTTCCCTTCCATGGTATAAATGCTCTCTTCAGAACAGCACTCTCCGCGCCGCTGCTAATGAATACACATGGTGCATTTATGCAAAAGCTCCTTCTCATTCTTGGTAATGACATTGGTGGTGGCAGCTCCTGTCTCCTCCTGCTGCCTCGCTCCCTCCCAAGCACCCTTGTCATTTCCCTTCCCTTTATCGACAGCCTTTAATGGGATGAGTCTTTTGCCAGCAGAAAGGAGCCAATGTGTTCTCAGCGGCTGTCAAAGGCACTTCGACTGCATAAAGAGCCTCCCATGTGGTCTCACAGTTAAAATATATATACATACAACAGACAAAACTGTCACCAACGTGCCAGAACCATCATTAGCACTTGATCTTCCTAGCACAGAGGACATGCCTCAGCTAGTTATTTTCATCCTAAACCCTTTTTTTTCCCCCGTTTTCGTTTTATTTTGGGAACTGGGCTGGGGAAGGGTACTTTATTTCCCTACGCAGCATGGAAGAAACAACACAGACCTGGTGGGCACATTATGTTCCCGGTAAAGAGCTGTGGCATCTCTATGAGATGCTTTTAGAAAGCGTCAGACAACCTCCCAACCTGCCTACCCCCCTGCCACCCTTTTGATAAGCTTTAGATGAGACTAAGCTGGCCAGGAAATGCATGAAAGGGAAGAAAACTACACAGCATCAAGAAGGAGCAGTCAGGCGAGGATGCGCTGAGCAAGGAAAGGAGCTGATTTCTCTGCTTAAATCAGCCCACGAGGGCCCTGCAGCACCTGCTGCTGCCAGCGAGGAGCTCAGCAGGCAGACCTGGCTGCCTGCAGTGGCTGTATGAGGAGAGAAAGGTGCCTTTTCCCCGAATCAATGGCAGTTGTTCCCCCCACCTGCCTGCTGTGGATCCGACGCATCTGGGTCTCACTAGGCTAGAGGTGATTCGAGGGATTGATCCTGCCTGGTGTGCTGGGGACACCGTGCAGAACGAGCAAGGTGCATGAGCTGGTCACAGCAGCGCTTCCCCATCTCTGTGCAGAACATCTGCCAGCAGCCAGTCTGCTTTCCAGCTGTGCTGGAAACGGTCTCACCCACACGGATGTTGTTGCCCACCTGCACGTGGTCTCAGGTGCTGGAGAAAGGAGCTGGGTCACCTGGATGTGCTGAGAGCTCTTGTGCCAGGTGCCACTATCCTGGCATCAGCAGCAGGACGTGCAGGGTGTGCATCAACCCGTTTACAGGTATCTCTGCACCTTCTGCTATCCAGACCTCAGCTCAAGAACACTCACCCACAGATGTATTCCCATAAAACTTCAGGAAAGACCACAGCCATCGTCTTCTCCACATAGATGTGCCTTGAGAGGGTGATTCCATGTGCAAACCCTGTGCTTACCACCATGGACTTTCATGAGAGAGAATCACAGAACGCATTGGGTTGGAAGGGACTTCTAAAATCATAGAATCATAGAATTGTAGAATCGTAGAATCATATGGGTGGCCAGTGGCTCAGAGGCGAGGGTGTTCGGGGCTCCCCAGCTGGCTCTGGGCTCGTAGAGCTGTGCCAGCCACAGCATCCCTGGGGCCGGGACACGGGGAGGGCACGCAGGTGGCTCCAGATCCCGGCTGCCCACTGGGAAGAGCTGCCGTGTCCGGGCTGAGCCCCTGCGGAAAAATGGGCAGAATCAGACCAGAGTGATGAATATGCTGGAGGATGCCATGCGGTTTCGCAGACAGAAAGAGAGGCTAAATTCATCCACTAAATTATTCACTGTGAATTTTTGCTCTGTTCTAGCAGACATGCATCCAGCAGCTATATAATAGGGAAATTCAGTATATATCATAGTAGTTAGACACGTATCCATTACGCACAACGGTTGTTAATCTTCAGTGAACGTATTTAATAATAGCTATTTATGTAACATACATTAACTACCTCTTTTAAACTGAAATTGAATGCATATGTGAGAACCTTAATTCAAAGCACTACTTAAAGCTGGGTCTCTGAGTCAGGGTAATATGGATCTCAAAAGAGGGGTGTTTAAGTACTTTGGAATAAAGAAAGGTGCCTGGAAAGAAAATCTTGTAAAAAAAACCCAAAATACCCAAAGAGGGTTCTTTGCACTTGAAATCGCCCTCTGCGTGCAGACTGGAGCCAAGGGCACAGAGAAGTGTGTGGAGCTGGTGCACGGCTGGTTCTGGCAAGCAAGAGAGATCGCTGAGCGCCCTGGAGGCACCAGAGCCCTGAGGACCTCAGCCTTTCGTGACAGGTGAGCCGGGCTCCGCAGCTGCCTTCGGGTGCTGAAGGATGCCCCGGGCCGTGGGAATCTTCTGTTGGGGAGCCCTGCTGCAGCCCAGGGAGGGTGGGGAAGCCCGGTGGTCCCTCCAGCCTTGCAGCTAATCCCACCACAAATCCTTCCTCAGAAAGGGAAGGAGGAAAGAAGCGCAGATTCACTGCCCAAGTCCACTCATCCTCACGGGAGTCCCCACGGCGTCAGGTGTCGGTACCCCAAGTTCACCAGCCGGAGGCCAGGGATGCTGCTGGGCTAGTGCATCTGAAAACACATAAAAAAATATTTATTTTCATTAACTCCTCCATCCCTGTGCAATACACAACCATTAGACTATATCTCATCCCTGGAAGTGTTCAAGGCCAGGCTGGGTCAGGCTTTAAAAAACCTGGTCCGGTGGGAGGTGCCCCCACCCATGGCAGGGAGCTCGGGACCAGACAGTTTTTAAGGTGCCTTCCAACCACAGCTCTGTGTTTCTATGATTCTGTGATTCTATGACTTTATGATTATGTTTCTATGAAAGAGAGGAGTGGGGAGAAGTGGCGGTAAAGGATCAAAGTGGGACCTAACTGTGAGTCAGGGACACTTGATCTCCTTCCCGGAGAGCACACGTGGCCTCCCAGCTGCCTGGTCACCCAGAGATCCAGGATCAGATTGTCTTCCTTCTGCCCTGCCCCAAACAGTTGCTTGCTCCACCCTTTCTGCTCCGTAAGAGCCTCCAGCCCCTCCTGCCACCCTCCCCAGCTCTTCCCTGCTGCCCCAGCCTTGCCAGTTTTTTCCCCAATTTGCCAATTGCTTCCTAGCTTAGCCAAGACAAACTGAGTTTTTCTGTGAGCACTGGCACCTGCTTTTCTCTGGCTTCACGTCTTGGAGAGTGAGATATCGTCAAAGCATCCTGAAGGTCAGACAGCCTTAATTGGACTTCTGCTTGGGGGATTCTCTGTGGTTTAATACTCTGGTTAAGAGCTGTTGCTATTTTTCACTTTGCAAAGTCACTCACTTGAATTTCCTTTCCTGTTTTATTAAACCTTGTATTCTCCCAGCATCTGTCCTGTTGATGCAGACTGTCAGCTCCCTGAGGACCACCAGTTTCTTTACTCCCAGAGAAACAGCTACTCAGGGTAGTATGTAAGGACAGGGCAAGTGTGTAGAGATCCTCTCCTGACCGCCAGCCAGAAGGCTCTCAACCCAAAGGTGCCTTGATGAATTTTCCCCTTGTGAATGAGCCCATGGAGTTGCACATTTTCACTGCGTAGTGTGGGAAGTGCCACCTCCCATTTAACATGAACGTGGTAAACCTCAGCTCTCTGGGTCCTTGTGCTGGGAAGGAAGAAGAGCCAACAGCAGCCCACCCTTTTGGGGCCACGCATGGTTTTACCAACTCCTGCCACCCTCCCTTCACATCACTTCGGAAATGGGGCCAGAACTGCCCAGGTTTGCAGGTAGAGCCCACCCAGGATTTACACAGCGATAGACTGACAGCTTCTGGTCTTTACACTTCTGGTCTTTATTCCTTTCCTAATAATTCCTAACATCTGATTTGGTTTTTCTAACCACTGCCGAGCGCAGAGATGACATTTTCAAAGGTGCATGTATTATAACACTAAGATCTTGTTCTTCAGCAATGACAGGCAGCTCACAGTGCTTTATTTAATTCATAAAGTTAGGACTGTATTTTCGCATGTATGTTAGCTTCCATCTATCTACATTAAATTTTATCTGCCATTTTGTCACCAGTCACCTGATATCACAAAGTCTTTCTGCAGCCCTTCACCACTGGCCCTTGTCTTTAATACCAGAATAATTCAGCATCTCCATTTCTCAGCTGTAGGTATTCCTGCAAGACAGAAAATTGATGCTAATAAGCCATCTGTGACAGCTAAACCAGGTCACCTTCAGAAGGGATGTGGGAGCAAACCTCAATGGGACACAGAGCTCTCAGCATCCAGATCAAATCACCTCTCTCCGCCTTCAACCCATCCAGGTGGGGATCAGGGCTCTGGCACCAGCAGATACCAGCAGAACACCTCTATGGCCCATGGTCCGGGGTCTTAGGAGAGTGCTTCCCCCTCTTTTAGTTTAAAACCATCGTGCCTTGTCCTGTCGCAACAGGCCTTGCTACAAAGATTGTCCCCATCTTTCTTCCAGGTTCCCTTCAAGTACTGAAAGGCTGCAATAAGGTCTTCCTAGAGCCTTCTCTTCTCCAGGTGGACAACCCCAGGTCTCTCAGCCTGTCCTCGTAGCAGAGCTGCTCCAGCCCTCTGAGCATCTTTGTGGCCATCTAATCACGCCTGCATGATGGATAGTGTCACGCCAGGGGCACTGACCCCCCTGGGAAGAAGGACTTGGCTGTCGCAGTCATGTGGGGACTGGAAATGACCCAGAGGTGTGACTAGATGTTGCGTTGGGGGACATAGTTTGGCAGGTTGATAGGGCTGGGACAAAGGCTGGACTCAGTGATCCTCAAGGTGTCTTCCAGCTGAAACTATTCTATGATTCTATGATTCTATGTGCACTTGCTTTTCATTGCAGTTCACATTCGAGGCTGCTGGGAAGCTGGAGAGGAAATGGACCTTCTCTGCCACGGGTTACATGGTGTGCCCGCGCTGGGGGAAAACACAGAATCACAGAATGTTGGGGTTGGAAGGGACCGCAAAAGATCATCCAGTGCCACCCCCTGCCAGAGCAGGGTCACCCAGGGCAGCCCCACAGGAACGCGTCCAGGCGGGTTGGAGAGCAGGAGACTCCACACCCTCTCTGGGCAGCCTGGGCCAGGGCTCCAGCCCCCACACAGCCAAAAACCTTTTTCTAATGTTTTTGTGGAACCTCCAGCTTGTACCCATTGCCCCTTGTCCTGTCATTGGACGTCGCTGAAAAGACAGCCTTCCTGGCCTCTTCTTTCCAAAGGTTCGGCCAAGAAAAGCTGCAAAGGTTTGATTTTCTGGCCAGGAGGGAGAACTTCAGCCCTCCCGAGCCCAGGGCGTCTGTTTGATCACAGCAGATCCTGTGATATCCAAGTGAATGAACAGCTCTGAGCGATGGAGACTCCGCCACGTGCCAGAGCAAGCTGTTGGAGGGGTTTATCTCTCTGACTGTTAACACTGGCACTCGGCTCCCTCTCCCAGTTTGTCTGGCTGTACCCTCCAGCTGCTAGCTGATATTCTGCCTTTGTCTGCCAGCCAGCTGGCTTTTGGCTACCTCCTCCTCTCAAAAGCACTTCTGCACTCAGACAAGTCCGATACTAACGTCCTCTTGGATTCAACACTGATTTTTAATGCCTCGCCCTCCTTCCCTCTCGCATTGCACAACAGGTTTCCCACACCTCAGCCTATCCCTTGATTTATTTTCTGGAGAATCCTAAATTTGCCACCACACTTTTAAAAACGTGGACCACTGGCATGAAACGGGGCGGTGAGTGGTTGCCTCCGTGAGCCGCGTCCAAGGGTAATGCCATGTCCCTGCTGCAAACTGGTATTTCCCTGTTGACAGAGCCAAGAGCTGTTTCAGGTCTGGCAGCCACATCACAGCAGCTTCTGGTTTGTTCATTATCCCCAACATCCGTTTCGAGGCTTTTACTTTATAGGATGCTGTCACCTCTCTTTGCAAAGGCCAGATTTTTGCTTGGATTTCGGTTTTGGCCTTTGCTTTGTTGGGTTTTTTTTTTTGAAAACCTAGAAAATGAACTGGTTTTTTCCGCAACAAGAGCTGCAAGGAGAAGAGATTCCTTTTAGTTCATTTGCAAACTGTGCGTTTGTTTGTTTGTTTCTAATGTTATTCAAGCTTGGAACAAAGATAAAGTTTTTCCAAATTATTGTCAAATTGATTTTTTAAAGGGTTTGGAGACAACATTGCATTTGACAGTATCACAATACTTTGCTTCAATCAAGCTTTTGGATTTTTCCAAATTAAACGAAAGGGAGTTTTTAAACTGAAGAATGTTTCAGACCCAAAAAATCAAAACATTTCATTCTGAACATGTCAAAACTGGCCATTTTAAATGTTTTCACATGTTTTTTTTCTCCAATAAACAAAATTGGCCAAAATCACCATAATTTTGCAACATACTTCAGAGCTGACGAACTTGCATTTCCACCGTAAAAAGTTGCATGAAAAAGAATTCATCAGCTTCCACTCCCAGTCTGGCACTCAGGGGAAAAAAGACCTCCAAAAATGCAAGCGTTCGAACTCCCAAACAAAAATTAATTCATTCACTGTCCCGATAAACAACATTTCCCAATAAACAAGATTTCCTGCAGAGTGTGATGGCTGCCCTGCTCACCCGCGGCTGGAAGGAGGCTGTTTGGGTCTCCACTGGTCTGCAGTGGTTTGAACTGGGCAGCATCACCATCAGGACCCTGGAGGGGTTATGGATGATAATCTGTAGTTATCCCCTCGGATAACTGCCTTTCCCTTCCCTGGCTGGCTGCTGCATGGAGTCCACCGGCCTCGTTTCAACTCAAAGCCTCAGCTGAGACGTAAAAACACCTCGGCACAAATCTAAACAATGCGTTTGCTTAATGGTCGCCGAAGGGGCATTTTCCTTCCGAGCAAATCCATCACCACGGCAAGTATCAAACTCCGAGGGCTGGAAAGGCTCTGGCATGCTCAGCCCCGCTCCCCGGCTGCAGCAGCGCCCACCGCCGCGCCCGGGAGAGACAGGTTGTTACTGAGCACCCTAATCCTGCCAGTCTGAGGTTAGTTAGTCTCTGCAAACCAACAGACGACATGGGAGAGACCCAAACCCACATTCCAGCTTTCTGCCCCCCGGGGCTCCTTCCAGCACCTCTGGACTGGCACAAGGGGCACATTGGGGCAGGGATAGAGACCCCCCCTCCAGCCCCACGTCCCTTGGGGACAGATGGACCCCTCAGCCAGGGCGAAAGGAGCTGGTTTCCTCTGCTCCCCAGCTCCCTTGCTGATTGATTAATGGAGTGCGAGATTAAGGGCTCGAGCTGGTAACAGGGAGCTTTGAAATGAATGAAATTGCAAAGAGGATTTATAAGTGTAACTGAGATGCTCTGGCAGCGACACCAAGCAGGCGCTTTGTGCCGGGTGAGGAGGGCAGAGGAGCAGCAGGATTGCAGTGAGGGCAGGGACTGCAGATCCTGGTGGGCTCGGGAGAATGAGCAGTCCAGGTATAAGGGTGTCACGGGAGCGTCACGGTCTTGCCTTGATCAAGGCAAAGTGACTGAGAGGGTGCAAGAACCTCTCTTCCAGAGGTTTTCGTGCATCCATTCCCCACTCTGCTGCACGGAATGGTGTCTGCAGGTTTGGTATCATCTGCACATTGTGTCCCTTGGGTGGACAGGCCCTGTGTCACTGCAGGGCAATTAAAACACTGTAAAGCAGTTGCAGACCACGTTCTTTCCTGCATATGCTTCTGATACCTGAACTGTGGCTTCTCCATTGGCCTTGAAATTTCCCAGTGCTTTACTTGGAGCAGTGGGATGTCCCTTCTGCTCACATTGGGGCTCTCATTTCTTTACCACCAAGCACATTTTGCCATGCAAGAGGGAGATGCCAGCGCTACGAGCATCTTAGGTTAGGGGGGTGTGATAACGGGAGGTCTGGCTCCCTCCCTTCCACGTCAGTGATTAAAGTTTGCCCTGAGCTCATCACAAGCTGCCAAAGCAGGAACACGAGCCCGAGGTGGGCTTACGTTACACTGGGCATCTGCATATTTGCGTGAGGTTTTCTGCATTGTTTGTACAATGCCCAAATCCACCATTTCATCACTTCTTGTGCTCTCTGTTCTCTTTCCTAAAACCCTAACAGTGGAACATCTGGAATTGAACTTGGCCTCTCCCGTAGCCTTGAACTCCTGTGGATCCTGCAGCAGCACATAGGTGAAAGAGCAAGCACTTTCAGATACCTGCAAATCAGCAACGAGGAAACCCAGCCAGCCCTGTCTGAGCTTCTGGCATGAGAAAACCTGTTGCTTTTACCCTTCTGCAGCAAAGCTCCATCACAGCCCTGCGGGAATGGCTGGTGGGAGGTGGCAGGACCCTGCAGGGGTCTCGGAGCAGAGAAGCACCCGGCTGAGCAGAAGGAGCCCAGCCTGGGGACAAGCCAGGGGAGCAATGAACGTGCTTTTCGTGACAGCCAGCTCAGCACTGAGCAACCACACACCAGCCCTTGGCCAGCCCCGGCACAGCAGGACACGGCTGATCGAAGCCCGATGGATCGAGGAAGATCAAAGCTCCCCTTTTATCTCAGTCTCCCTTCTGCCTTCTTCCACAGCTGGAGGGCGTGTGTTCCCCTTCTTTGTAGATGCTCCATTCCCTTCTTTAATTCTTCACTTAAAGCCTTTCTTTCTTCTCCAGCATGCAGCTGAGTCCTTTCCGAGTGCGCTATTGTAATGCCCATGGAGGATCCTGTTCTAAAGGCATAAATTACACCGCACCGTGTCGGCTGCCTCTCGCTGAGCATCTTTTTCAGGTAACACTTTGTGTTAAGTGCACATTAACCAGTCCTGAATTGCTCCAGCATCACGAAGAGCGGCTCCGGGGGATACCCTTCTGCCTGGTGTTCATTAGGATCAATGTCGACAGCACAACCCAAACCAGGATGAAGTCTGACACCCCCCCCACCAACATCCTTTCTGCTGCTGGGGCTGCCATTGCCTAATTGGATCCAATGTAACGTTATTAGAGTACACATTATGAGATGACACAAATTGGGTTTGGCTCTTTCTCAGCAAATGAAGGGGCCTCAGTTATTGTAATGAGCACAGTGAGAAGGAAATGCATGGCCATCCATGTAATCCATTGCCTAAGGGAGCCCTCTAGGCTGAAGCACCCAGCCCAGAACAAGTCCCACGCTGCTGCTGGCCCCTTTAACCTGCAAAATGGGGTGGAAATGCTGGTTGGGCAACCCCTTGCAGCTGGCTACGGCAGAAGGCATCACAGTTCATCGAGGTCTTGAGGACCATCCCAAATCCCATGATGTAACCCCGTAGAAGAGGGATGCATTGAGGCATTTACAGTGGCCTGGTTGTCTGAGGAAAACAAGGCATCCCATGCTGGTTTTGGTACCATGGGCTTGTGTATGAGGCCAGTTCTTCCTGAAGTGGAAGACTTTGCAGGGTTGCAGAGGACTATTGTTAAAGATCAAAGATACTGAAGCCAAGCCTCAGCAGCATCTGATCCAGATGAGCTCCAGAGGATCCTTTTCAAATTGTTCAACCCAAGACTTGCTACTCATCACCTCGTCCTCCCATTGCCTTGGCACTTTGTTCAGGATCCTGCAGAACCCTGGGCTCCTCTCAGCCATCGGGTAGAGGGGACGTGTGGAGCAGCTCTCCTGCCTGGATCCCCAGCAGAGACATGGGGGCATCGTGCCTGGAGGTGCAGACATTGGGTAGAGGGTTCCATTAATTCTTAACACAGCCAGTCAAGCATTGCCCTCTAATTCCTCTTGAAGAAGCTCTTTGCTAACCACAAGAGCAAGAGCGGTCAGCGAATGCTGTGTAGAAAGAGGGTTAAAGTGCTTAATGTTTATAGTAACTGCAGATGAGGGTGTTCATATGCACATCCAACCTCTTTTAATATCTTGTGGCAATAAGCTCCACAGATTAACCACACGCTGTATAAAAACTTGTATCGGTTTTGAATTTACTGCCTTTTAATTTCCTGCATTATGATTTTCTGCATTTCCTGAGTTTAATTTCTTGCAATCCTTATCTTCTCATCATGCTCCAGGATCAAATCTGGGGTATTTTCTTCTTACCACTGAGACCAAAAATACCACATAATCAGCAATTCTTGCAATACTTTGCCATTTGCACCTTCAGCAAAACCACCTTTTTTATTTTTTGCTCCCCCCCGAAAAATAAAACAACACCAACAAAATGAAACGATATTGAACAATCCTAAATGAAGCGCAGCAGATCAGTTTCTGAAGGTGGGTACAAAAGGAGCGTTTCTGCCCAAGGTGTTCCTGTGAGCAACAAAATAAAGAAACCAGTGTTGTAGGGCATGTTTTGAGCAGATGATACACACTGTGAGGACCTGTGTTTCTTTGCCAAAGTCAGAGGTGCTGGGGGGAATTGGCACCAACTGCTTGAGTTGCAAGAGGTCTTCTTAGTCCACAGCCCTCTCCACCTCACTTTCTGGCTGTTATTCTCACCATCCTCCTGTGAGATGAAATCTTGGCCCGAGACATCGATGGAAGATGTGCCCAGTAGAGATACGACTTGTCCTGTGGTCTGTGTCACTTGGAGCATCCAGCTCCTGCTTTCACATACCACCGCCCAAATTCTGCCCTTTCCTCAGCTTTAGCAGAGGAGGATGAAATGCCAAACCCAGTGTCATCTCTCTTTGTGCCACATTGGTCTCATCACCGTGACGCAGCAGCTGTGGGGCAAAGCAAGGACTGGGTGCTCTCTGAGATGGGTCCAGGACACAAGCAAGATATCAGCGAGTGGTGGCCCAAGGTTAGCACAGGGCTAGCACAGGAAGGACAGTCAGAAAATGCAGTGCTGGAGCAATACCAGAAGTTGTGAACTGCCAGAAAGACGCAGGCTTGGTCTCATCTCTGCAAGACCGGGCTGAGAAGCCGGTCCTGGATGCTCGCAAGGAAGATGAGGGTCCCCTGCTGAGCACCGTGACACTATGCTAAAGTGTTCGGAGAGATCTTCCTTCCCAACCCAGGCAGCTAATGGCTGGTTTATGTCCTGAAGCGTGAGGGTTTAGGTCCCCTGCAGATTTTTATCCCATTTAATGTAACTGTAGATATCCTCTGTATTCATATAAATGAATAATCCTTTCTGAATCCTTCTAAGCACTTTGCTTTAGCAGGCTGGATATTATTAATCATAATGCTCCGCACTTAGACAGCATTTTACCTATTCACAGCGCTGAACAAACACTGGCTAATTAACCCTCCTCATGCCATGGGAGGCAATTATCATCCTTGCTGCCCGGAGAGGGAAGGCGGCACCAAAAGTGTCAGTGAGTGGGGATTTGGGGTCAGTGCTGCCTCTTTTCCCACAGCGTGGCAGTGGGTGCAGTGGAAACAGGTCATTATCTCTGTGGCTACAGACCTACTTAACATTGAAGTCCTCCTTCCTGAAAATTGTGGGAGAAGGTAGAATTTATTCCCCCTACAACTGTCTGGCTTTTTTGCACTGAAAGTGCAGGAAAACTGAAAACTAGAACTAAAAAACATTTAATTAACTAAACAGAAATCAACACTCAGAAAAGAGAGATGTTCTTGGGGGCAATTTCTGTCTAGTCAAAGCAATGGGGAGTTGGGGTGGGTGGAAGGAGATGCCACCAGAGCCGCTCTGGATGGTTTTGCTGTGCAGCCACCATCAGCTGCAGGGTAATACTGATAATAATAATAATAATAATAATGATGATGCTAATGATAATATTTCTGTGCCTGGTTTCCCTGCAGCATCCTGCACAGATGGATCCCAAAGCACGTTATAAATGGAGTTGCTGTTGTCACTCTTCTTGCACAGGCTGGGCTATCACGAACGCAGCTGAGAGCCAGGCTGGAGCTGTCTTTGCATCAGGCAGCTGCTGACGGCCTCTACTGTCCCCTGAGGGGACCGAGGCTCCGAGACACTTGCCAGCAGGGCTGGCACCATCCATCTTCATCCCCTGATGATGAGGGACCTTGCGCTCCTTCCTTTCGCTCCGCTTCCAGCTGGATCACTGTTGGTGGAGGCAGGTCTTACCCTTACCCAAAGTCTTACCCTTTACTCTCCGCCCTGCTGTACACGACTTATTAACCCTTCCTTCCCCAGAGAGCAGATGAATAAGGAGGAAACACCTCATGGTCAGCCCACTGGCCACTCCTCAGTGACGTTTTCTCTCCAGTCTTAGCATAAAGTTCTCACTGCAGGATGAAACAAGATGGGCAGGATCTGTCCCTCCAGCGCAAGAGAGGAGCTGACAGGGATGCACAACTTGGGGCAGAAGAGTGGGCAGCAGGGGTAGCAACATGGATATGTTCTTTTTTCCTGATAATCGGCCATGGAGAAATGCATCCTTCCGGGAGACAGCTGCTGAAGGACAGACACCGTGCTCTCGTCGGTGGCTGCACGGCTCGCTGGAGGCTGCTGCCGCCCCCTGTCCCTGGGGCTGCCCTTGTCTGGGCACCTTGGAAAGCAGGTCACGAGGATTTCTCGTTCAGCTGGGAGGACAATGCTCCTTCCCAATCAGATTTCACCCCCTGGGCACATCTCCAGCTAAGCCAAAACTGCCCATTACTTTTCCAGCTGAAGCCCTCATTTTGCAGACAGAAGGCCTTTTATTGCCAGATAAATAATGCTGCAGCTTGCAGAGCCGGCTCAGGGCAGCACAGGGACATGGAATTGCGAGTCAGGATAATCACAGGTGTATATCATATCTCAGGGGGATGTTATATCAAAGGCATGCTCCCCTGTATGAAGACAGCAGCTTGGATTTGACTCAGATATCAAGTGCTCAGTGAGCATGGCGTACCTGCACCTCTTCCCTTCTATCTGGTGCACTTAGCTGCCCTCTTGGTGGATTGCCACTGCCCTTATCTACCCTGAATGCTAATGCACCAGGATATATTCGTATTGCCCTGATGTCATTCCTGTGGCTGGTAAATGTGATAGATGAACTACCCCACTCATGCTGCTAATGGAAACCCAGCACGAGCAAGAGCCAACAGAAACACTCGTAAGTCAACAGAGACACTGTAATTTTCACTTTGGTACCTGAAATCCCTGCGTCCCTCTCTCTGGTCGAGGAGGTGAGGGGCTTCATCTGCAGCCTCTGGAGCTCAGTGAATGTGTGTGAGCATGGCTGGGGGCATGCTCTGCTGGGACCCAGCCTGGAGCCAAGAAGCAGCCCCTTTCCCTGAGCCTGAGGCTGGCTGGCAGAGAGAGGAAAAGGTGCTTGGAGGGCTTTGTCTCTTGCAGCACAGGGCAGCGAGGAGGATTTTTGTGTGTAGTGTTAGCAGGATGAGTTCTCACCCTGTTTAGGGGGCTGAGGAAGTTCCCCTTGCTGCTGGCACTCAAGGAGCTCTGGGGATCTGCCTGCTTTAACGCCCTGCCATCCCTGGGAGGTGAAGAATTACCTCCTAGTAGGGCACCTGTCCCTGGCAGGGTGACTGTCAGTGCTCTTTCTCCCCTTTCCCTTCACAGACACTGTAATGCCGAGGCACAGGGAGGCTTTGCAAAGCCTCAAACAGCAAAGGGCTGGAGCTGGACCCTCTGGGCAGATGTTTGCTGTCCCACCCCGGACAGCACCCTAAGCCAGGTGCCCAGGGTGCTGTGTATGCTCCCCTCAGCCCCTCGAAAGCTGCTGGAGGTTTGTGATATTCACATAACCAAACCTTCCCAAGGTCTGAGAGATGGAATAGAATCATAGAATCATAGAACAATTCAGGTTGGAAAAGACACTTGGGATCATCAAGTCCAACCATTAACCCTACACTACAAGTTCACCGCTAAACCATATCCCCCAACACCACATCTAAGCGACACTTGAACACATCCAGGGATGGCAACTCAACCACCTCCCTAAGCAGTCTATTCCAGTGTCTGACCACTCTTTCCATGAAGAATTTCTTCCTAATGTCCAGCCTAAACTTGTCCTGTTGCAACTTGCAACCATTCCCCCTGGTTCTGTCCCTAATTCCCTGTGAGAAGAGACCAGCACCAACCTCTCTACAATGTCCTTTCAAGTAATTGTAGAGCATGATGAGATCCCCCCTCAGCCTCCTCTTCGTCAAACTGAACAGACCCAGCTCCCTCAAACTAGCTCAGTGCCCATTTCTGCTGTGGTGGATCATTTGCAGCAGTACCTTGAATATTACCAAAGGACCCCTTGGAGGGAAGGTGTTTGTCAGCCAGGCTTTAATGCTCAGGAGACCTGAGTTCAAATCTTTGCTTCTTTTCAGGCTTGCAAGGTGATCTAAGGCAAATTGCTTTTGCATGCCTCAGTTTCCCCAAGTCGTGCCATGGATGGCAGCTCTGCACTACATTCCAGAGCCCAGAAGAAAAAGCCATTTGCAGAGGGTAACATCACAGAAGCACACGGCTCCTGGAAGTGGTGCTTCCACACCACTTCTCTTTCATGCCAGAGAATATACTTGGGAAACCTGCACAAGGGAGAAATCCCCCGTTCCCCTTGGTCTGCTCAGCTGATGTCCTGGGAGAGTTCTGGCAGGTGATGAATTGCTCAAGTGGGAAGGCAGTGGTGCCCTTTCTGTTTGTGTGCAGAGTGTCTAATATACTGATATATGCTGCATTCATCCCTTTTAAATATAAATCAATAAGCTGCTGTATTTCAAAAGAGAAGAGAGCACAGGCCAGTCAATGTGCTGTATAAACGTCTTCATTCCCCAGGGTGCCCCTGGCCGGACTGGAGGGCTGCAGCACACGGTCACCGAGGGAAAAGAGACATGATCAGGCCTTTCCAGTGAGCTGTGCCAAGAAGTGAGTAAAAACATGTCAGGGTTTTCCCTGTGTCCTGATGCTGCCAAGATCCTCGGCAGCAGCCAAGCACTGAATCAGCTCGATGGTTGGTCTGTGGGGAGGCACCTGAGCTCTTGGTATCCAAACTTGCCCCAGACACGGGGCCAAATGGGTCAGGGCACCTTTCTGCTGTGCAGGCTGAGTCATCTACAGCAGCTCAGACCCCAGGTTTCACCTTTCCCTTGCCTTGGTCCAGCAGAGGTGGGGCTCGGTGACTCAAGGTGTGCTGCTGGGTTACAGCAGCCTCATGTTCTGGAAGAGCACTGAGGTCCTCACTTGCATTTATACCCACGCCATTGGAGCATCCATCCTTTTCACGAGGTCCCCAGGTAATGAAGACCTCAGGGTACACATTCATTTGTGATTCTGGGCCACGCTTTCTACAGAGTCCATAAGCCTTTTGCATTCTTTGCCCCTAGATCTTGGCCTGCAAAGCGTCCTGGGCACCTACACAACTCAACCCAAACCAGAGAAGGTCCTGAATAACGCCTCCAGCCACCATTGCTGGTGAATTAACACATCCACTTCTTTACTGCCTGTTGTCCTGCTGAGAGCTGGGCAATATCGCTGGTGTTATTAACATTACATTAAAAAAAAAAGAAAAAAAAAAGAATAAAAATCTACTCTGCACAATTGCAAAATGGTTGCGGATCCAAGAACTGCTAATTATACGGCAGTTTCAGATCTAGACTATTATTTATGATCAAAAAATGTCAATTTGTATAGACTCCAACATTTCACCTACTAAAAAGCTCACCCATTAATCCATGTTGTATTTAAATGTTCATTTTAGGCCAGATTTCTCTGGTTAATGCACATGATTCTCTTTCAAGTCCTTTGGAAGCCTGAGTTGAAGCTGAAACAGAGAAGTGGCTCCTTTTCTGGAATTTTCTGCTGAGGAAAAAAAAACATTAATTATCTCTCAATATTTTATTAATAATCAATTTCTTATGATTATTTTTTTAATGAGATGTCATTACATAAATGCCCTCATTTTCTGGAGTGCATTTGGTTTTTGTATGAGCCTGCGATACAGTTTGCATGAATAATTCCCATTCAATTGACTATTCCCAAACTGTTTGCTTCAATCCTCCGCTATTTATTACTTGAGATGTGTGGTTGGCCACTCCACTTGCCGGGTATTATTGCTAATTGGATGACTGTAGCTTTTCAAAGAAGATAAATTTCGGGTTAGCGGGTAGCACAGAGGAAAGCACGCAACTACCGGTTGGCAATGTGGATAAACACTCAGATCCAGGAAATTTCAGGAGCAGCAAATGTTTTCCTGAATCTCTGGGTTTCGTGTGAACGGTCACATCCATCGAACGACTCACACCTGGGCCAGGGGAGCCAAACTGTGAGTCCTCTCCAAGGGATGTTTTTCCCACATCATGCAATGGCTCCCGGAGGGGGGACTTGATAGCAAGGTCCAAATCTCCCAGCTTGACCTGAAGTAAAAGAAAAAAACAACATTTGGGGGTCTGTAATGGTATGGATCCTTTCAGGACTGTGTGGCCCAACATAAAACCAAATAATTAAAAAACCCCAACCAACTGACCAAACCCTAATGGAGCACAGATCCTTTCAGCGCTCTGTGATGCATTTGTAGTTGTGCTACAGAGCATCTTGATATGGAAAAAATCAAATGTTTTGCCTTGGGGCACGAGGACACACTCCTCGGGGTCAGGAAGCACCTCTTTCCCACCAGCTGAGGACAAGCTGGATTTCAGCTCCTTTTTCATGAACTACGAGCTTTGCAGCCCCTCTCTGCACAGTGCAAAAGCCAACGACCCTGTGACAGCTGCTGTGGCACCGGATCGGGTACCTTGGGATCACATCCCTGAGCCAAAGCCACCCACCCTGGGTGACAGCTCACGGGCACATCACGACATCGCACCGATGCAGCGGCTGCTCGCTGAGGCTGGGAGGGAATCCCTGCATTTCTGCACGGGAGGGGGGCAGATGTGGGTGATGAGACACTGGCAGCAGCGTTAGATAAGTCTCAGAGCCCGCTGCGTAAGTGAGACGTTGACAGAAACAAAAGAAACCCGTTAGGAAAATCTCTCCCTTCTCTCTGCCTGGAAGAGGGAGAGGTTTTTTTGGGGGGGAATGTGGATGGTTTGCATACATTTCAAGCCTCAGCCAAAATACAAAGTGCTTTCTTGTGAACGCAGGAGAAAAGGACGTGAAGCAGGCAGAAGAGGAGGAGAAAGAGCAGGGGAAGGATGCCTCAATACAAAAAAGCTTAGCCTGATAAAATATTTAGGACGGGCTCACACATCAGAATATTAATGCTCTGCATTCCTTGTGCTTGCACTCTGTTGATCTTCATTCTCCAGTGACCTTGTTTACAGTATCTGAATTTGCAGTCTGCATTTTAATAAGGCCCTGAGAGAAGGTCTGAGACACAGCGTCTCACTGAACCAACTTCAAAACCCTCCTCCGACTGGTTGAAATTCTGGAGGATGGGATCTGGCTCCGGGGTGCCTGGTGCCCGCTGAGGACAGATCCTTCCTCTGTGCAATTAGTTAATTATCCTTCCCACCTTGCTCAAAGGCTTGGTGGAAGTCTGGCCTCCTCCTCACGGTGCTGGCAGCCTCTTGCACAATGCCTGCTCCCCTTCCTCAGGTGACCCATGGGAGATCGACCGGCTGCTCCCCACGGGCTCTGCCAGCCGGGGTAGAGATAAGCAGCTGGAAGTGATCGGAAGCCACGGTCCCCTCAGCAGGCACAGGAGGGGTCCGGAGGCGGCCAATGTCTCCTGCAGCCTCCGGGAGAGCGAAGCGTGTTCCCGAACCTGAACTGCCTAATGGGCTGTGAAGGGGTCTCAGCAGGCAGAGCCCAGGCTCAGGAGGGATGCGGGAGAGATCGTGCAGTCGGCGCTTTAGCGGCATCCGTCCGCTGCTCTTGAAGGCGGGAGGGCTGGCAGAGCAGAGGGGCTTTCCCTGGGGACACGCCAGCGCCCAGCTCCGCTCGCTCGGGGACTGCCAGGTCCTGTCTGAGCAGGACACGAGGTGGAGGTGGCACAGGGCCTGTCCTGCTTCAGCCGATGTCACCCAGCAGAGGTGGGCGGCTGCTTGTGGACACTTGG
>NW_009737213.1:28841-29226 GCF_000703405.1 Apaloderma vittatum
AGGACGTGCCGGTCTGTGCATGGGTTCCCAGGGACTGGTGGTGCCCTGTGTGCAGTGAGGCAGAAGCTGGCAGCTCCTGCAAAGTCCTGCCATCCTCAGGGACAGCCCTGCCATGCTCATCTTTGGTGCAAGGCAGTGTGAGCTTGGTGCAGTGCCCAGACACGGCAAGTGGGCTCCCCAGCACCGCAGCACTGGGTGGGAGCAGGAAAATAACAACAGAGTGTTTTGGAACAACCTCCTTGAAAGCAGATACTGGAAATGAGCTGGATGCCAGTCACGCCCTTTCAAATACCCAGATCCAAACCTTTCAGAGGGTGGGGGAGATCCTCCCACAATCCCATCCCACTCCTACTTCTTCTCACTTTTAGAAGAATCAGGCATGCCT
>NW_009737213.1:29242-34090 GCF_000703405.1 Apaloderma vittatum
CCATCTCTCCTTCACACTATCCATGCCATCTCTCCTTCTCACACTGACCATGGGGCAGTTCTGCCTTGTGCCAAGCCTGGTGCATCCTCGTGGTGTCGCGGTGAGGGCACTGAGCACACCAGCATCCTGGAAAGACACCCCAGGACGTGCTGCAGCACAGTCGACGTGCCAGGAGCCAGGAGGCCAGGCTTGATTTTGCATCTGCATTTTGCATTGTTTGGACTCCGACATAAATGAATGAATCCTCATGGAGACTCTGCGAGGGAAGGGAAGATTTTTGTGGTTTGTTTGGGGGTTTGTTTTGTGTTTTTTTTCTTTTTCTCTTTCACAGATGGGAAAATATAATACACCAGCTGAGCAAAGAACTTGGAGCAGCTTCCTTCCAGCCTTACCTCTCCCAGGGCAATAACGCCTCAGCATCCGCAGGGCCACGCAGCCACGGGTGTTTCTGCTCCTGCACGGCACTGCCCAGGCTCTGAAGGAGACCTTCACTGCTTCCCTCCTGCTTTCCCCTGGGAAAAGCTCATCGAGCCTCTCCCCTTTGACTCCTGGAAGAGAAATAGCTCAGGGCAATGCATCATCTTGCCTGAGGTGTCATAGGACCCCGTGGCAGCCCAGTCCTGCTTACGGGTGGGAGATGGGGAGCTCCTCCCTCCTGCGAAAAAGGAGGAGTGCTGGGTGGGTTTGGGAGGGCTCAGAGGGCTGCTGGAGCTTTGCCATAAGCAGCAAAGCAGGGGAAAAGTTGGAAATCCAGCTCAGGACACAGTGGTTGCCCTGACAGAGGTTCAGAGATGATTTTCAAGAGCAGCAAGGGATGTTCCTTCCTCCCAAGTGACCTTTCTTCCTTCTCTGAAGAGCTCCAGGCACAGAAGTGTATCGTGTACCAGACTCTCCTCAGCATGTCCTCGGCTTGCCTGGGTTTGTGTGCAGCACTAGCACAGGCTGCTGAGGTCTGGCCCTGCAGCTTTCTGCTTCCTAGACAGCCGCTTGCTCCCCTCCTGCCACTTGCTTGTTTTTATTTTTATTTTTTTTATTCCAGAATCGAATTTGAATTCCAAAATATTACAAGAGGGATCTTGTGCATTGCCTTGTTCTGGACATAATTTCCCCCCACTACCGTCCTTGTCACTGACCTCTGCACACTTGCTGTAAGTGGCTTTCCTGGCAGGTGCCAAGAGCCGAGCTGGGCACTGACATTCCCATCATGGTCAGTGGAGACCTGGTCACTTTGGCCACTGGAGCTTACAGGATCTACTTCCCACTGTGCCATATAGCACACAGTGCCATGAGGCTCACATCTCTCTTGGCCTAACAGAAATAACAATATATGTGCTGGAGGAGGTAAGGTATGGTTTTGATGGTATTTGGTGATCCAAGCAGGGGGGAAGTGTGATGAAAGAGTTATTCTGGTCTGAGCCTCCACCAGAGCTCAAACCTCTAACTTGTGTTTTGTAACAGACAGAAATGCAGCTGGGACCCACAGTGATGGACAGAGAAAATCCATCCAGCCCCAACTTTGAGATGACTGGAAAAGATGTTAGAGCTTGCAAAACTCAAGGCTGACTTCTCTTTTCCGGTTCAGAGTCTTTGGCACAGCCTGAGTTTCTGTTTCCAACTTGGCTGCGTACCATCAGGAAGGCCAGAGTGTGGCTTCTCGTTAAAGAGAAGTCCAATTCTCCTGAGTCTCAGTAGCTTGGCTTTCAAAACAGCAGACTGACAACATTAAAATCCCAGGAACCCCTGGGAACCCCTGGGAAAAGGTGGAGTCAGTTCACAGTGAGGCACAGAATCCTCTGAGGCTGGGATCTGCATCCCCCTCCTGCCCCACTGCAGCTTGCTGCTCCCAGTAGAAGAGTCTCTGCTCTGAGCAGTTTCCATCGTGGTCACTGCTTTGTCTGGAGAAAAGATATCATTTGGAAGAGCAGGATGAGGCAGGAACTACTGGGGAGAGTCCAGCACAGGGTCACTAAGGTGATGAGGAGGCTGAAGTATCTCCCACGTGAGGAAAGGCTTAGAGAGTTGAGGCTGTTTAGCCTGGAGAAGAGGAGGCTGAGGAAGATTCTCATCAGCGCTTATAAATATCTAGAAGGTGAGTGTCAGGAGGATGGGGCCAGACTCCTCTCACTGGTGTCCAGTGACAGGACAGGGAGCAGTGGTCACGAACTGGAGCACAGGAGGTTCAACCTAAACTTACTATGAGGGTGACAGAGGACTGGGACAGGCTGCCCAGAGAGGTTGTGGAGTCTCTGTCTCTGGAGACTTTCAAAATCTGCCTGTACAAGTACCTGTGGGATCTATTCTGGGTGATCCTGCTCTGGCAGGGGGGTTGGACAACATGATCTTCAGAGGTCCCCGGTAACCCCGGCCGTTCTGAGATTCTGTGCCTCCCAGGCTCACTGAGCATCTACTGAGCTCTGAGAGGCATTTTTGGGGCACAGAAGTGCAGTCTCCAGAGAAAGGGGTGCAGATATTGGGACAAGGGATGGTCATGCTGCCTGGGATGATGAATGTGTAAAAGAAGGGCAGCTGGTGGCTGATCCCCATGGCTGGGGACCAGGGGTTAGAGCTGCCCTGGACACCATGCTCCAGGGCAGCGTGTGGAACCCAACCACCAGCATGGACTCCCATTGCCCTCCAGCCTTGCCTTGTGCTGTGCCTGACAGGGTGAACAGTGATTTTGCCAAGGGCAGCGAGGCCGGGGAGTGAAGGGATTCAGCCACACCAAAACCCTCAGGGCACAAGGGACAAGGGATGGTGTCCTGCAGCCGTGAGGTTTGCTGACTTCCCAGCACGCCTGGGTGACTCCACACCGTGGGTGTGCTCAGGCTTCCTACTGTGTCCTCAGAGAGGCCTTTTCCCTTAGGACCACAGTCAACCAACACCCAGGACCCCAGCAACTCAACTGCTCTCTGAACCCTCCAGCAAAAGACAAGAAATTAGACAACAAAAAAAAATTGATGAGTTTCAGGGATACCTTTTCCTCCTGCTACAGGGACGTATGTGCTGCTCAGTGCACCCCATCTGCCGCCTGATATGCTCAAAGCTGTGCAGAACCAGCGGGTCCCTGTGCTGAGAGATGCTGAGTCCCAGTGCAAGAAATGCCTGGAGAGAACCATTTCCATAGGGAGCCTGGAGAAATTGTAAAATCATGGAATCACACAACAGTTTTGGTTGGAAGAGACTTTCAAGATCATCAAGTCCAACCTTTTCCTAGCCCTGCCAACACCATTAACCATGTCCATCGGCACAACATCCACCCATCTCTTAAACATCTCTGGGGTAGTGACCCAACCTCCTCCCTGGGAAGGCTGTTCCAATGCCTGACAGCCCTTCCAGTAAAGAATTTTCTCCTAATATACAACCTAAACCTCCCCTGGCAGAACTTAAAGCCGTTTCCCCTTGTCCTATGGCTTGCTACTAGGGGAAAAAAACCCCACCTCACTACAACCTCCTGTCAGGTAGTTGAAGAAAGTGATAAGGTTTCCCCTCAGTCTTCTCTTTTTCAGGCTAAACAGCCCCAGATCCCTCAGTCATCTCTTCTATGACATATGCTCCAAATCCTTTACCAGCTTGGTAGCCTGCCTCTGTACCCTCTCCAGCACCCCTAAATCCTTGGGGAATACCACCTTTGCTGCCTGCTGCAGGCTTACCCTTGAAGCCAAAAGCCCACGTAGAGAGTGCGCTTGGACCCACGTGTGGATCTGCCCATGCTGGTCCCCCCACGGCAGCTCTCCAGCTCACCCTCCTCCTCGCCCCGCTCCCCTGGAGACAGCAGAGCCCTGGGTGAGGGATGGCGGTGATTTATTTCGGAACATTTCTTGCCTGTTGAAAGCCTGACCTCAGATATGGAGAGACGACGTGGGGAAGATGTACGAGTGTCTCTCAGCAAAAGTGCATCAGAGAAATTGAGCGTGAGCTGCCATCAATCTGCCCGGGTTCAGCGGCCCCGCGCAACAGCGAGGGAGACGGGAACTGGGAGGGATTCTGCGAAGGTCACCTGGGAGCTGACTCAGCCTCCGCTCCCCGCTCCTGCCATCCATCACACCCGCCGGGGAGGAGGCAGGAAGCAGAGGCTGGAGGCAATCTCCTTCTCATCCCTCATCCATTCCCCTTTACAGCTTCATTTAGGAGACTGAACCAACACATGGGCACAAATGTCACCGGGGGCGCGGTCAGCAAAGACCTTTCAGTGGCTGTAACAAGCCCTGACAGCCTCCACTGGGAGAGGCATCGCCCCAGCCAATCCTCCTGCTCTGGAGGCCCCTAGGGCTGGGACAAGGACAAGACAGAGAGGGATGCAGAGAGAGAGGGGACAGGCGGTTTTTTCCCTTTCAGTGGCCTCAGATAGTTTAGCATCAGCATTTGGATAACCTGCAGCATCTCTCCCAAAACTAGTGAGGACCAGAAAAGAGGTGAGCTCTCCTCAGTGGCTTTTAGAGGAGGGAGAGTGTGAGCAGGGCTGTTTCTGCCCATGGGGTCAACACCTCAGCATGGATTTGCTTTGCCAGACCTCTGTGAACTGACTCCAGCATCCCACAGGAGGTTTATGTTTTACCTTCCAGGCAGCCCAGGCTCTTCAGGGACCCAAATTTCCTCACGACAACTGCCCTCCATTGAGTCTGCGCTGCAGGGGCTCTCAGGCTCAGAGTGGCTCAGGAGGGCAGGTCAGCAGAGCCCCTGTGAAACAAGGCTCCAAGTGCGTGTGAAAATTAGTGTGAGCCTTGGTGGGACTGCTCCTTGAAGAATATCTGAACCTCCTTCTGGAAGAGCTTGCCAGAGGGTGGCCTAGAGAAGCAGGGTCTGAGTTCAAACCTCTGGCTGGGCACAGAGTGGGTTGAGAGTAGCCCT
>NW_009737214.1:0-20465 GCF_000703405.1 Apaloderma vittatum
CTGGGCCCCTCAGCACAAGAGAGACAGGGAATTGTTGAGAGAGTCCAGTGCATAGCCACAAAGGTGATGAAGGGAGTAGAACATCTCCCTTATGAGGAAAAGCTGAAGGAGCTGGGTCTCTTAAGCTTGGAGAAGAGGAGGCTGGGGGGTGACCTCATAAATGTTTATAAATATGTCAAGGAGGAGTGTCAGGAGGATGAAGCAAGGCCGTTTTTACAGTACAAGGGGCAAGGGGTACAAGCTGGAACATAGGAGGTTCCACGAAAATATTAGGAAAGACTTTTTCTCTGTGAGGGTGACAGAGCACTGGCGCAGGCTGCCCAGGGAAGTTGTAGAGTCTCCTTTGGAGACATTCAAAACCCGCCTGGATGCATTCCTGTGTGATCTACTGTAGGTGATCCTGCTCTGGCAGGGGGGATGGACTAGATTATCTTTTGAGGTCCCTTCCAACCCCTAACATTCTGTGATTCTGTGATCTCATGTGTGACACACACAAAGCTACATAGATGTGAATTAATCAAAAGAAAGAGTGATTCGATTTTGGGAAAGTACCACATTGGGCTTATGTAGTAATTAGAAGTGACTGATCACTACTTCAAAAGCATCCGATATTGTTATTGTAACATTTGACAAGTAATATTTGAGTAGCTGGCTGAATAATAAAAGAAATGTTAACTAGCACATCTGAGGAACAACAGAATTTGTTCTCCAAAAGCATTATTCAAGAAGTAATTTTTCAGCCAATGTCAGAGGTGGTATTTGGCAAAGTACAGGACACAATGTTGTTCATTGTTGACGGGTAGTTTGGTATTTTTGCTGTTTTAGAAATTTGTCATTCTGCTGCATATTAGAAAAGTTCTGTGCACATGGCCTCAGGTTGTCAAACTTAGTTCTTTCAGAGTTACTAATTTTTCATCCAATCTGAAGATGGTTTTGTAATTCAGAAAAAATGCCAAGAATATTACAGTTCCAAAAAGGTTATTTGCACACCAGCTACAGAAATACTATGTGTTTTGTTTGTTTCTGGAAACACTTTCAATGACAGGTAAGAAAAAAAAACCCCACCCATGTGTTCAACCTAGTGTAAAATGTCAGAGCAAAAGTCAAGAAGTGCAAGGTGCTCCCCTAACACATTCTGACATTAACAATTTTTGATTTTATGAATATGTGCCCTATGACTTATAGATATTTTTTTTTCCATTTTTTTTGTGTTATCGTACTTATTTTTCTCTTCTTTAGCACTCGTTCAGGTGAAGAGGATTCAATTTCTAACCAATTCTTTGAGCTGTTTTCATCAGAGAACGTGATTCTTGGAAGTTAAAGACTGGAATTCTTCTGGGTGTTACTGGAGGAGCACTGTGTAAGGCCCCATGAAGATCTGAGACTCAACATCTTCTTTAAATGGTGGTGAGTAGCTCGTTCCTGATTTAGTTACTGGGCAGAGCCAGCTCCGTGCTTCTGAGCAGACAGTTAACATTTTGCTGGTCAAGGACCTGACAGCTAACCTAAGATGGGGTAGTGCTGAGATGAAATTGCTGCGGGAAGAGTCTTGTCACTGTGTACACACTTGGGGACACAGAAAAATTGAGAGACTAGAGGTACTGGGTAGGATGTCTCTCCCCTGGCAGGTACCATTGACCTAAGCATCCCTCCTATACGCTTTTTGGAAACAATAGTCATCACACCTGAGCATCCTAGGCTTCGATAGCAGCAGTGGGACAATAGATTATTTTCTTCCCATAGCTATACATCCCCCCATATCAAGAAGCAGCGATGCTCAGTGCTGAGACAAATACCTGATTTGGAAGAAATACTTTCTTTTTGTGATCTTTCTCTGCCTTTGATAGCTACTAACCATCATGCATGGTTTTGATCTTATTCACTGAATCTATAAGTGTCTTTTACATACCATCTGATTTTTGGCAGCCTTTGTTCCTTGATGTATTATCAGATTTCCTGAATGTCACTGCCCTTTGAAAACATAATCAAAGTGATTAACTGCATACAAGTGACTGAAGGAGACACAAACATTGAAAATAAGTGCTCAGCAGATAACATACTTCATCTTCTCTCTGATAAATTACTTAACATGGTTGTTTGAGTATTTATCAGCTTGACTTAACTCTGCTGTTACCTTTTTCCCAAGCTTCTTTTCCATATGAACGCAACAGCTGATACTGGACAGAGGATTTCCCTGCACTGTCTGAGGCTTTTCATAAGGCAGATGTATCATCTGGGGTTATCATTTTGCTATAGGAAGTATTCTTTAAGACGACAGGGGATATGGAGGGATTGCTCTGTGCATCGGCTGTTCCCAGCTGCAATGATTCTGAAACAGCAATCCTGATCTACCTCCTCTTCATTTTGCTACGTTACCTCTTTGCTAAATACAAATTGACAGGATTTAAGAGATATGGCCTATTTGTTCTGGTCAGATTAACATATTTTATGTTAAATTAGCCCTTATTCTTCTTCTAACATTGGTAAAAATCTTGAGGCTGAAATACAACATAGCCTCAATGTGTTTTATTATACACAAACATTTCTTAGCCAGAATATAACGAATAGTAACATACCACATCTGCAGAAATTTCACAGATTATTAATATTAAGAGGATATTTTGTATTCTGTGTAATAATTTTGTCAGCACCAGTCAGAATTGTAAATGTCTGATTTGATAACACTATAAGCTGCAGATGATACGCAACATACATTCAGATTTCATGCAAGCATATATAAAAGTATTAACTTTGATAAATTTGTGATATGTTACATCACAGTTGGCTTTGCTTCATGTGACCAGTTAAAAAGAACAAAACATTTTCTTGTTGTTCCCATGAGATAAGTCATGAGCTATAAACATGCCACATTAAATTTATAGCTGGGTTATAGTATCATTTTGATTTTGCTGATGCTCAGCAAGTCTCTACTTTGTATAAATTAAGCCAAAATTATTTACAATATTTTGGACACTCTACAGTACCTAATGTGAATTTACATTGATTCTCAGTACACCTCCTTGTACATAAACATTGTTACAATCATCAAAATATATGAAGAATTCTGTATTCATCATTGTTAGATCAATCTGGGACATCATTTAGTTCTGAATATTAGTTACTTAGCATAATTTTTGGTTCTCTGCTCTTAGAGTGTTATCATCAACAGTACTTATAACTATAAACCAAGTACTGTCCAGTAACATTTAACACTCTTTTTGAAATATCAGCTTCTTCCATTGTGTTAGGGAATGAAAATTGTCATATTCGAAAGAAATAATTCAGGTACTTCTAGTTTCAGTAAAGAAAAACCACCACAGTGTAGCTGAAAATTACATAAGCACATGAGTTTGTATATGCAACTCTTACTTTTTTTTTTTAAATACTCATTGATGAGGTTTGAATACTGAGCTTAAGATAACCCACACATGTTTACCTGGCAGTGTTACCTTTTCACTAAATCTGCAGCATTTTGTGAATACTATTTATTTCACAACCCCTCATATTCTTGTTCCAAAAGAAACTACTTTGTTTCATTACTCCAGTAAGTTTTGTCTTTAAAAATGACCAAATTAGACTTTACGACACTATCTGAAATATAATTATGTTTGCTTTTCTTTCCCTTGACTTGATCTGCTAAACAGCCCTGTAACATCACTATGTTTGCAAGTGACAACTCATCATTGCTCAAAAATTATTTGAAGATTGTTAAAAAAGATGAGTAAGACTGGACACTTACCTTGAAAATTGACTCCAGCTGCTTTCCTGGGGTAATAATTTTTCTTATGTGTTTACGGGTTCTTGTGAAGAATTTTCTTGTTCATGCAACAAAACCAAGTTGCTCAAATTTTTTCATTAGCACTGCCACAGGCTTGAGAAAAATATATTTTGTACCTTTAATGGTAAATTTTATTGCAGTAATCTATGGGTTTTATACACAGATATGAAAGTTTAACAACATGAAAACTTTTGCAGAATTGAAGATACATCCAAGAAATGAGTTTACTGGATTTCTGACTACTTTTACTCTATGCTGGCATTAAAGTGGCTGGAAAGAAGGCAGCTGCATCTGGAATGAAATGCAGGATCAACACCCAGGAGTCTTTACTGGAAACATTATGAAGATGTGTGGTTTTTTCATTTCTGTATCCATACAGGGTGCAAACAAAGCGTGGTCAAAGCAGGGTAAGATTACAGGTGTAGCTATTCACTAGAAAATATGACTGCATGGTCAAAGCAGGGCAAGGTTACAGGTGTAGCTGCTCACTAGAAAATATGAGTGCCATAGACCCTGAGGGCCCTCTCTTGTCCAGTTTCAGATTGGAGATATATCCCATTCTTTACCTGTAATGCCTGAAAGATACAGCTCAACAGCATCTGGATACATCTGTTCTCAGAAACAAATGCAGGAGTTGTTGAGAGAGATCCTTGAAGTGTCAAACACACCGCCACATCTGGAACAAGGAAAATGTTAAATAGATTTGGCTAAGTCATCATGCCAAAACACAGGTACTTACTAGTTTGTATGCCATCCATGTGATAACCATGCTGATGTTTCCGAATAACCATGTTGATGTTTCAGGTACTGATTTCATGCATTTTATAAATAAAGTTATCATGGGGTACTCTGGAACAACTGTGTTTTTCCATCATAGCATTTTAGGACAAAAATTTGCAGACATGCTGGGTATCCCAGGACAAAGAATTTCAAGATAACTGGGTGTTGTTGTTGTTGTTTTTTCTCCACCTTAGTTAAACAAAACTAACCAATTTTAAAGAATGCACCTGGCCTGCAAAGCTGTAGTGCTATTAAATGCCTTATGTCTCGACACAGTGTACGACAAATTGGCATAACTTTTTTGTCCCATATTTGGGTGTATTTCATTCCCATCTGCTTAGGTTCTTTGATGTCCCCAGTAATAACTGACAGTCACTTGGGTCTCTTAGCTATCATCTGCACAAATAATATCTGACATTGCTTTCATAAAATAATGTCAATAGTATATCAAATTCTCCAACATATTTCCTGCACAGCTGCACCGAGTGACAGAAGCAAAAACTGCCTTCAAACATAATTTATAAAATCATAAAAGGGGTGAACTCTTCTCCCTTTTAAAAGCAAAGCTTAGCTAACTTGTAAACATGATGACAAATCATGAGCAGCTTGGCTTAGGGTTTTGTTCCAGGACAGGAAAGGTCACAGGAAACTTTTTTCTCATCTAGTACCTCCTTACCAGAGGCAGCAATATAAAAAGCAAGAATAATCTGTGAAAAGACTCATCATTAAAAACAAAAATAAGTTCTCATACCTCCCACAGTTTAGAAACAAACAAACAAAATAGATGCAGAGGGAGAGAGATCCAAGCGCTTTACAAATATGACAGGTTTTATTCATCTTTCCATCTGAAAGGTGCTGTTTCCTGTTTAATAGAGGCACTAGTTCAGCATGAGTCACAGTTTCGTTTGGGATCTTTTAACGCTTGACATTGGTATATGCTCCCTACTGCTAGAGAACTGGCATATCAGTGTAGACTTCTTTCATACTTTCCTTGCCCAGCACAAGGCCAAGTTTTGGCAACAAAAAAAAAAAGAAAAGATTAGCATAACATTTGATTTGTTCACTTTTATTTCAGATTGAATACCATCAAGTTAAGTGGATGTTTCTGTAAACTGAAGGAATTTTAAGCCATTAACAAGTGACTTAATTAGCACAATGTAAAACATTAAATGCTTGGGAATTTTGAAACTGACTGCACTTTCCAGCAAAGATGGATGGAACATGCAACACAACATCATAAGATTGATGGCCATTTTGCTTCCACTTGAAATTGAATTCTCAACTATCAATTGGTGAAGGAATCTGAGAAAACAAATTTTTAAAGCTGGGTATTATTACAGAGTATCAAAGTCCACAGTTTAGTACCAAGTACTCACCTATAAACCAACATCACCTGTGCTAGGAATGGAGGTAAGCGAACCATGGCTGCATCTTTCTGTACTATTGGACAAAGGCATTACTCTATTTTGGACAAACCACTGGAACTGTCGAAACATTTTCACAGCTTTTTGAAAGTTATACATGCATGTTTATCTTGGAAGATATATGTAGGTTTATAGACATATACTAAAAAGACACAAAATGATACTGTTTCTTTGCAGCAACCACTGAGTAGTTATTCAGAACAGTCTTGGATGGGGACTGTGTGCTATAGCTTTACCTAAGTACCTTTTATTTATTTTTAATAGCAAATTGCATTGCTATTTTCTTTGTGATGCACCACTTTATGAAAGGATGGGAAAGGCTGTAGAAAGACTAGAAGGTTGTAGAGTAAGTCCTGCCTGTGGTCTTCTCACTGGCTCACAAAGTTAGCTAGATGCTGAGGGAACTATGTCTTGCTCTCTCCTAACAATCTGAAGACATGGTGCTTATGTCCCTGGTACCTCCTAGAACATCTGTGGTGTGGAGTAGTTCTGGACTGCCTCCATCTGCCTCTTACTATGATTTTACCAGTCACAGTGAGACCCTGATCTTAATCTGAGTTTCCATACTCCACTGTAATGTAAATAATTAATAGGAATAGTAATAAGCAACTTGCTTACTGCTACTCATGACAAAGACAGGATTTGAATTTAGATGAAAAAATAATATGCTAGCAGTCAGTTCCAAGCCTTTGAGAATAAGACACATCTTGCCTTTGATTTGTAAGACATGATACTTACACTGCAATGTGCCGTATTTGTAAACTCAACCGTGACTAATACAGGAGCATGCAAAGAGTGCTTGTTTGTAGAAGCATCTCGCAATGGTAAGATTTACTGACAGATTGGAATTGTGAACATGAGGGAATTTAGCGAGCATCCCTGATGAACTGTTTCTGTATGGACTGACAATTACACAGAAGCTTTGACAGATGCCCTTTAGCTTTTAAAAAATACTTTTTAAATAATACTTTATCATCCCTGATGAACTGTTTCTGTATGGACTGACAATTACACAGAAGCTTTGACAGATGCTCTTTAGCTTTTAAAAAATACTTTATGAGGTAGCCATGTATGTGGTACCTCCTTCTGTTTGGCTTTTATCTGTTCTCTTTGTCAAAGATGGGGCAGAATGCTGTTCATAAACTGCAAATTTCAACTATTAACATGTGAGTGGGTGAAATTACAATTATCAGTTACCTGGGAGTAATCTACGTCCCGAAGCCCAGCAAATACCATTAATCTTGATTGGTTGGCTCAGTGAGTTTTGGCAGTCATTCTGTGCTTTCTTGTTCTTCTTTTGGGGAACAACAGTTATAAGACAGCCCAGTTATTAATTCAGAATGCACCAAAGAAGCTAGTACACCTCTGAATTTACAAGGCAAAAATGTGTTTATATAAACCAGTTTGAAATGCTGCAGCTTTGGCTTTAAAAACTTTCTCTCCAAGGTGTGACCCTTTCAAACGTAATGTATGGTTACATTTTGCTGGTTTATATATAGATAGATATAGATATCTCAACAGCATGCTGATATTGCATCACTGGATAAATGACACAGATATTTCTTCATCTCCATTATTGCTTACCAGCTTTGACACCCTAGCAAGCCAGCGCTTTGCGGTTCTTGTGACAATTTCTCAATAAACTATAAAGGCCAGTAAGGTAGGAAGTTTCTAGACTCTTCGTTACTGAAGATCTCTAAGGACAGACCGGATAATCTCCTGTCAAACATGGCATGAGCTATGAACAGCAGATTCTGCCTATGGGCAAAGGACGAGGACTTGATGACCCTCATTTCTGTGAGTCTCTGGCTGGTGTGACTGTTACTTGGGTGGCGTGATCTGTCTTCCCCGTGGGGCTTTTTGCAACCTGGTCTAGTGGAAGGTGTCCCTGCTGGTAGCAGGGGTGGTGACACTAGATGATGATTAAGGTGCTTTCCAACCCAATTCTCAGATTCTATATTCCTTACGTTTTTGATAATAATAACTACCAATAGAACTAAGTGATGTTTGTTATCCCTTCCTTCCTCAAGAAAGCAGTAGTAACTTGCATGCAGTATTAGTGCAAGGAAAATAAGGAAAGCCTGAAAATTTATGTTAGATGAACTACTGTCATTACTGTCTAAGCTTAAGCTTTGCTACAGCACTCAGAAGCACACTGTGTATTAAGGACTATGATGTATCCTAATAATAAATCTTATGTGTGGATTCCTGTGGAATTCAACACTACACTGTATGAAGAAAGGCAGCTTTGAGGCAATCCTTAAGAACAAACCTGTCTGTGGCTTTTGCACAGTGCTCAACACTCCACTGTGCATTACCTCCCTCTGTGAGAGGGATATTTAGAGCACATTTGTCTCCTGTACAAAGAGAGAATGCAGGCATGCAGACTTTTTGATGAACATAGACATGAGCTGTGCCTTCTGCCACTCAGTGAAGCTCTGCTCTATGACATCTACACAGAAAAATAAGAGTGCCATCCAGCTCTACATCCGATACCACCAGTTTTATGCCATGTTTTCTGGAAGGCTGGCATGTCGCTTAACGTCCTCAGCCTCTCACATTACACGAGAGCCAGACCACCTGGACACAATGCTGTTTAGTCCCTTGGAAGGCCCACTTTTCCATACACCACATAGAAAAGAGGGCTCCTTTCTTGTCCTTTCTCAGACATGAGCAGAAAAGCAAATGAGGAAAGGGAACCTTAACAAGGAAACCAATCCATCCAATCCCTCACTGGGTTTTATATGCATCCTAGTGACCGCAGCTACTTTATCATATAACACAATGCCTAAAAATGTTTTTCTTAACTGCCACAGTTCAATTTCATTACTTACCAGTACTCAGAAATCTCAAGGTAACTTTCTTTAATAGAAAGCTGAAAACTCTTCAATCATTCTCATATATGGCAGCATGCTATTTTACAGTTCTAAGGCTCTGACTCTAAAATATTGGCCTACGGGGCTCTGAAACTGACACTTGTAAGACCTGCTGGAAACTCTGAAAGGAACAATACTTTCACAGGTAAAAAAGATGTTAACAAAAGGCTGTATTTTTATAATACTTTTTAAGCAGTTGAAGAGCTGACTAATGCTGGGAGAACTGTGCACTAATAGTGTATCTCTTGCCTTTGGCAATTGGAGAGGGAGAGACAGGTTCAGAGCTGGAACATCTGCATCAAAGAGCGGAATCTCAAAGGACTTGGTTATGCTCAGATAATGATCATCTTAACTATTCAGTGGTTACTATACTTTAGGCATGGCCATAGAGCCAAATCCCTTTATTCTACTCTTTCAGTTTTTCAGGAGGTAAGTTGAAAGAATCACGTCCCCCACCTTTAGAGACATCCACTAATTTCTGGGTTTGAGTGAAAGAACAAGCTAATTAGGAACCCATTGATTTTAAGGTAAACCTTTGTGAGATGTATTTCCCTGAACAATTCTTTTAGAATTTGCTTCAAGTAAATTGCACATCTGTGCATCAGAAAAACAAGCCCTGAGTTAACACTTCTTTGTGAAAATCAAAGCAAGCATTATTACAAAGCAGCTATCATTATCTTCCACTTTTTAAGACGAGATTATTTTAAAGGCAGCATCTTGGGAAGAAGGAGCTCTTACAAATGTCTACTCATATCTACTTCACATATTCATTTTTTCAGCTAAAGTTAGTCTAACACATATTTCAAAACCTTTGGTCTATTGATAAATGTTAGTTGTATAAAATTGCATAAACTGTACCCTAAAGCTATTGCCAGTTCAACTTTGTGGTTATCATGTACAGACACTCCTACAAAGTCCAGTCGGTATACTTGCCAACTCAGAAAGCCAAAATATTTACATGTTCTGTTCACAGATTAGCACAAAGCTACACTTTTTCTTCTTTGATTAGCATAATATCATATGAACATCTAGTCAAGAACAAACTGCTATATATCTTATACGAGTTTAATAAACATAGTAAAGGACATGTAATACCCATGAACTGTGCAGCGTGTGTGATTTAAGGCATGGCTGTGTGTCTAGCTCATTATAGTGATTCGGTAAAGAGACTGGAGGATGTTTGTAAACGTTGCCCATGCATTGGTTTTCTTTCCATGAAACCTGGGTGTACTTGTGTGAGTGCATGTAGAGATGAGAAGACCACCAGTATGCATCAGCGGATTTCCTCTCAGGAGGACCCTGGCTACTGTCAGAGATTCAGGCATTTGGGAGCAGTTTCCAGGTGTACAAGATAAGATGCGGTCTCCCATCCTCCCTCTGGTTCAGGTTTTAGAAAGAAGGAAGAGGTTTATACTTAATCTCAGGCTTCTGATTGCATTGCTTAAAAAGAGTATTTGCCTAGCAGGGGGGAGGGGAGGCAGGCTGTAAAGTTTGATTGGGTTTTGGTCTTATTCACAAACTGAAATGGTCACCTCAGTCTGAAATCAGATGAAAGATGAAGGGAGCTTTTCCTAATTAGACAGTGTAAATTCTGAAAACTCCTTCCTGGGGATATTTCCTCAGGAACTTGATCAGACATAATTATGAACAAAATATGTGGAGATTTAAATATACCGAAAAAGAAAGGCAACATCTTGAGTTTTGTTTTCTTTCAAAGAAAAAATGAAATGCGTAATTATAAGAACTGATCTTATGATGATCTTATGTGAGTGATGATGTTCACAATTGTTTGAGATGCTATTAAACTTGTAGTCCCGCTACATAAAATAACAGAATTTTTTTAAAAAGAGACAAACAAAGAAAAAAAAACTCCAAAAAACCTACTTTCATTTGCATATAACAGCAAATAGACCAAGGGTTGGGAAACCTTTGCAGAACCCAACCACCTTTCCAATAAAGATACATGACTGCAATGTGATTGAACTGAAAGCTCAGTACTACTGTGGATCTTTTGCCCAGGGTTACCAGATCTAATGAGCCAATAAATGCTAATAGATCAAAGTCTAGTTTGGCCTAAAGACCTAAGCAATTTACTTGATGAAACAACAGACATCCCTAGACTTACACTACACTTGATGATGATGTATCTGGCTCAAAATTTCAGCTAAATTCTATGTATAAAGTAATCTCACAAAAAAGCTGAACTAAGAGAAAATAACAGCTAGCATCTGATAAACGCAAGTCATTTAGGGAAACAAACTCATAGGAAGGTCATCAGCCTTTAGAAACTTAGTAAATTTTTTTGTCCTGATTGTGAGATGGGGATGAGGTGAGACTTGTCACTGTGTCTCAAACATCAAGGCAGGTTCCATGGAGTAAGTACATCTAGCCTTAAAGTTTTAAATTTGTGTCTTAACCTCTCATCAACCTTCTCAAGATGTTCTTATTCCCTGCTCATATGTAAAAGGCAGGAACTGAAATCCAAGAGCCTGGTCAAACTCACAGGATGCTTGACACTCCTAAGTGCTACTAGGTTTTCTCCATTAGATGTCCAGGTGGCCACACTGGCACACGTTGTGTAAGAGAATCGGTAGGAGTGACAGAGTAGGCTGCTCTGTCTTCCACACTTTCTCCTTCCAGCCCAAACATCAAATCCATGCAGGTTATTGCAGGCTGCATTCACAGGGACCTTTGCAGCTTTCCCTCCCCTCCAGGAACTGCAGCAGTCCTGACACACTATCTTGTAAAATAGTTACTTAGGCTAGTTGTTAAGGTAAATCAACAAGAAAATGGATAACAGAAAGAATTATTTGCCTGTCTTATTTCTGTTCAGGAATCATAGATATGCTACTCTTCACACAATAAATTACTGAGATTGTTCCTTATTTAAGTGTACAGCTGCATTTTATTTCAAGACATGACAGAGTAATTTAAATCAGTTTCCTAAACTTATTTTCCCATTTCCCTGTTGAAAGAAATTCAAGGAACTATCCTATTTGGTTTTTAACATGTACAATATATATTGCTTTAGTTCTTCTTCTTGATGCACTCTTCAACTCCAGTCCCTAAAAAATCATATCACTTAAGCAGAGATAACTTAGGCCACTAAAATTTGGCCAACTAGTTTTAGGACAGCTATTGCATTTCCCTACTTCTACCCCTATCCATCACAGCCATCAAATAAAGGATCCTTAGAGAAATAGATGGTTGCATGTAGTCAGATTTTACCTATATGTTTGCTTATTATGTTTAGTGAGAACTGAATTATATCGTACAGCCACTGTTATCACTTGCTTGATATAACTGACCCACAACTTCACATACATGACATTCCAGTTTAATAATTTTTTTTGGAGCACATCAACACAAATATTTTTGTGTATTACAAATATTAGGTACTTCTGCCATCTAATTTGTTACAGACATGAAAAACAGAATAAAAAAAAAAAGAAAAAAACAAACAACTAAATCTGACTTTAAAGTATACTTTATCATTCCTGCCCCTGCTCTGAGTTGGAGATTTAAAGTCTCTCAAGACTACTACTTTAGGGATAAAATAACACCTCTATCAAACCTTGTGCAAACGACAAAACAACAAACAGCTCTTCAGAATCCTAATTTAAGTTTAGATACATACATACATACACATACATTATCCCAATACAGTAAAAGGTAATACTTACACTTGTCAAACAGCAAAATTTTCCTCTCGTGTTCCCCTTTTTATTGAAAGGTAGCTTGTAGTAATCATCCCTTAAAAATTACAAATGCCAATCATTAGCTTTCAGCTGAAATTATTTTTGCAGGTAAGGTTATTCTAGTCCTATGCTGTCAACAACAGCAGGTGAAAATCGTTTAGTGAAAGAACATCCTGTCTCTAATCCCTGAAGCATACCCCCAGGAAAAAAAGCAACACCAAAAATGTAGGAAACAAATGCAGTGAGAATGACATTTTTTCCTCGTTTATGAACATTTTTTGGTACTGCTGAGAAAACAATTTTTATTAAGGAAAACCTGGTAAACAATTTTTTTTTTTTTACTAATGTATTTAAGAATGCTACTGCTATTTCTTTGGTAGCAGTCAGCACAGGGAACTGCCAATGACAGTTCCATGTGGCTGTTACTTCCTGTCTTGTATTCTGCTGTATGAAGCTAAAGCAGGTCAGGAAAAAAATGAAAGAAAAGGGGAAAAAAAGTCAATCAAGAAAGAAGTAATTTCCGTACTTCTAAGGTAATTTTCCATTGTGAAAATCTAAATTTGTCGTGATCAGCATTTCACCTCTTTGAAAGGAAGCTGGTGTTGGCAGGCATGAATAAAAGGTCCACAGGAACCACAGATCCAGAAGAATCAAAGAGATTTCAACTTGGAGTGAAGTGGGCCATGTAAAGATGAAAAAACAGCATAGGCTGCTGTAGCTGGAGTTCCCACTCCTGGTGTTTCTTTTATCCAAAGTAAGAAATAACTTTACTGATTGTAGCACTAGAGATTGCTTCTTTTTCTCTACTGATTTAGTTGCACGGTACCACACTCACCTGTACAAAGGAGGAAAATGCCACCTTATTCAACCCGCTTACATTTTGCCACAAGGTCCAATAATCAGTTGACCTGAATAGCGTCCAAGTGTACAAAGAGTAATGACAATCACTTGACTCAGTAGGCCTGAAATAACAGTCTGGAGAACTCAATAAAGCACGATGCAGGAGATCTTCTAAAATCAGCCGTGAGAAATACTAGACAGAGACTTAAATGGAACTTAATCTTTTGTCATATCTTTCCCCTTATTATGACAGTAGACCACAATGTTTGCAGAACTGAGTTTTGCTCTTGCATGCTTTCCCTAGACTCATGCATCTGTGAATATTTAAAAGATGGTTTAAGTAGAAGTTTGAGAGTTTGACTTTCTCTTTTAAACATTGTGTTGATTATTAAGTTTTAACATATGAGCAGTAGCAATGGTGAATTTTGCCTGATATAATTTCTGCAACTCCAAGATAGACGGGACTTACTTGAAGTTGAAAAGACTGTTATTTCATTTGGGGAAAGATAAATACCCAAGAAAGTGCTGAGCTATCAAAACAATTCTGAGATACAAATTACATCCTGAGCTAATCATTTGCATTCACTGCCAAAAGCATCTTTCTTCCTTGCTTACACTATTAGAAGTAGCAGCTGCTGTTGAAATCTCCCCTGGAGATTGTTAGGATCTGCATGAGAAAAAGCTGTGTGCTGGAGGGCAACTTCGATAAATAACAACAGCAACTTTATTGTATGTGAAAATTTTTAGGTAGCGATGAAAAAGGTGGCACCTATTTTCTTATGCATCAGCTGATGGTGATCTTTCTAATCACAGTGTATCTACGCACCTATCTAGACAAATCTTTGTACAGAAGGCTTCTGCAATAACAGGAGGCTCCACTTCCCCACTCCCACAGGTAAGCACATGAGATACTCACTGCAAGAGTGAGGTGCTGACTGTAAGATATCATCCTCACTGAAATACCGAGGAAAGGCATTTTAGATTCATTAATAGTGCAAAACCTAAAGGAAGTGCTGAGGCTTCCACTGAGACTTGTTTTACGGTATCCTAGTTGACCTTCTGAAATCAGAAACTTGAGCAGGAGTTGTAAAAATTGCTGCTCACACTTATTTTTGTGCAATTAAAGTCAGACATGCTTTAATCATTGCTTGTTTTGAGTAGAACATCCAAGCAAATTTCCCTATGATAAATTAGACATTGAAAAAATGAGGGTATTTTTGAGCAGGCATCAATAATAATAAGAAAAGTTTATTTGAAAAATAAAACTTAAAAGGTGGCCAATAGAACAGCTTGGAAAAGTGTGTTTTCTTTTAGAACTAGGTTATTTATCAAAGTTCCCATGCCTTCTCTATTGACTCTTTTATTTCCTTGTGTTGACAGATTCGGTGAAGACTAATGGCCAGTTTAATATTTCCGATGCTACTGATTCAAAATAAAAAAGGGACACAAAACCATCAGCATTTTCTTTTCTATCTCCAAACTATTATGTATGGGAACCACACTGTGTTCTAAGAAAAGTAGTTTATAGTAGTAGTTTTTTTCTAAGGCAGTGAGTAATTATTAATATATCGCTTGTGTTCCTTGCTTTAGACTTTGATTATTATGTATTTTTCACGGTCATCAATTCTTAAACTGGAGTACTGAGAAGAGGTAATGAAAACATCTGAATTACAGAGTACGTAAGGAAATGTATCATCATCATCATAATCCCACTAGATAAAGGCCCAAATGTTAATAACATCAAAATTTACTGGCAATTTGACAAATGAAGAAATAGCAATTTTTCGTGTTTATTCCTCAATACCATACTTTGTAATTAAAAAAAAAGAAAAAAGAAGAAACAACCCAAAAACTAAACCCCACCAAACAATCCCAATTGCCTAACTGGGAATATAATTTCAGTGAAATATCTTTACAAAACCAAATATAGTCAATATACCTAAACCTTGTTATTAAAGCACTGGAGAATCTACCACAGATAGGAGATGAAAAATATAACTTTTTTTTTTTTTTACTTCTCCTATTAATATATACTTTCTTTTACATAAATCCAAATCTTTGGATGAGATGGTGATCCTCAGAAACTTCTTTTATGGTATGACTTCAGTTTGGCTCGGTTCGAGTTGCCCTCTTATGCCATGCATCTCATGAGGGAGAGCAAAAGTGCTGTTGTGGGAATTCAGCTATTCAGATCTCTGTCTACTGGCATTGAAAGTAATCTACTCTGCTTTCACAGCCTCTCTATATTATTTGAAAAGTGTAGTGACAGGAGCCAGGATTTGCAGAAGAAAATTCAAAGTACTTTGCCTGAGTACTCTGCTCATATTGAAAATATTCCATTTCCATCCAGCACAATATCTGCTTAGTTGTTAACGGAGTCTTCTGCATATTAATAACATCCAGTTTGAGCTTGCTATTCATCTTGTATTAGGTGAAACCTGGAACAAAGCCAAATGAAGTTAACAGATTTACTCTGGTGTATATCCAGTGTAGAAGAAATTGCTTTTACATGCAGATTGACTTGTCTTGCTTTTCAGATTTCTTTGTCCATGCATGTAAAGTGAATCACTCTATATGCTGCTCATGGATAAAAACCTATTGTGCAGAAATTGAAATTTTCATCCAATTTCTTTTACCCTGTAGATCCTATATGTTGAAGAAAGTAAAATATAAAGTTGGTATTTCTTCCCAGATGGATCTTTTGAGTTCTACATTCTTTTATGTCTGAAATTGGTTTTGTGTCTACTTTCCACATATCAGCTTACTAGATATTTTAGCTATATCTTTGTGATAAATGCATATTTGTCACGGAATTATAGGTGACCTGTGTTTTTCCAAGCTGTGCCTTCACAGTAAATAATGCTATCTGATATGAGAAATGAAAATAAAACAAACGCTACAAAGTTACACCGATATGGCAGTGTAAACTTCCTACAAAAGATGCAGTTATGGCTACCCAGAAAGGAAAAAGGATAGTTAATGTGATAAGTGCGTATATTCATATGGAAGGAAGGAAAAGGATGACAATTCCTTTACTACGAGAACTTAGTGAGAGGGAATCTCAAAAGTAGCAAGAAATATGCAGTTGGGAACCCAATGTTTAAAAATTATATTGCTAAGAAGGTCATTATGTCAATGTCATTTTGCTTCCTAAACAGAAATGACTGGGTTCAGTGTATGTTATATAAGCAACAATTTAGTATTGCTGCTTTCATATCAAACATTGTCTTACCCCATATAATTCCTGGCTCTGCTCACATAGAAAAGGACTAGATTTTTTACCATGTGCAAAAACACGAATAGAAATCATACTCTAAATCCACCAAAACTGTTGCACTGGTACCCAGCACTGCATGCACGCTCTCATTAAAACACAACTCCCTTTTCCAGTCCTGATGAATATTTTGAAATATTAGGATAAATACGTAGAGTTTGCCATCTTTAAAAAGCTCATACTGTAATTTTGACATGAAAAGCAAGAGAACTGCTGTTGTAATTTTAAGCTGAATTTCTAATGAACTTCAGCATAGCCATGGTTTCACTTCATGTACCTGGACACACAAACGGCTCAGGTTAGAAGGAAGACCGTGAGAAATCTGTTTGCTAATGTAGTTAGTTTGTGAAATGAAACAGTGCAACAAAGGAAGTGCTCAGATCATTGCATATTTACTCACTGGATTGTAAAAAAAAATAAAAGATAATGAGATACAGGCAGAAGAACACTATATGCAATTAATAAAGTGAGACTAATTCCCAGATGACACCTGTTACAATTTGATTGTAGTTATGAGCTATGCGGAGCTTCACTGATTTATGATTTGTGACACCCGAAGACATAGCTTCCTTTGCATGTATTTCCAAGCAGAAATTATTCCTACCAAATTATCAGTAGTATTCTGAATTTTCAGGTACAGTGCCTTCAAAAATGAAGACTTTGTACCTCTATTCATTATCTCATGGATGCTTTGGAAATTTTAGATTTTAAAGGATGAGTCAACTTAAAAACAATAGCATAATAATAGCAGCCTGAAGGGAGATTTATAGATATCTAGATACAGAAACAGGCCATCAATCCTACGTGGCTGAAAGATATCCTAACGTATGACTTAAAAATTCACAAATACAAATGATATATTTCCTAGCTGAAGAGTCTTGTTAAATTCAGACTAATGAGATAGACACTACTAAATTTAGAAAAATTTTTGACATCCATAAAAATTTATTTTCTTTAAAACTAAATAATAAATAATTTTTAAAACACCTTAATTCAGTATCATTCTGGATGAAGGACTGACCTGCTTTTACTTTCCCAGAAGGTCCTATAGGCTTTCCCGCCTCCTGTATAGCTGTTCAACCAATTTGTTCTGTGAGGTCGTGGAATCCAAGAAACCTGATATAGTGCAACTTTCCACATTCTAATGCATGACAGTCTATCTGGTTATCTTACCAATTAATTTGAAGCCAATTACTGCATGGAACATGCAGTTTCCATAGGCGTTGTGCTTATGGACATATGTGCAACATGAAAAATGTGGCATAAAGCAAGATGATTAAGAACGCAGCTTTTTGGGAGATCTCCCACTTAGAACTGAAAAATCTGTGTACCATTTCACTGAAAGCAATGCCTGCTTATGCTGCTGCACTGATTATTCACTCTTACTCTTTCTCATCAGTATGAGGCTCCCTTCATTTTGCTAGTTTTTCATATTGCTGCAGAAGATAATCAACAGTACCATGCAGCACTGCGGCTAATGAGGACCCTGCTTCACAGAAAATAAAATGAAGTTATTTCTAGTCCAGATCAGTTCCTCTGTTGAACTTCTGGTGCATCACCATAAAACAAACAAACTGAAAAACTCAACTGGGCTGAGAAAATCAGATGGCAGGGTAGAGGTGGCAACGAATGACTGACAAAGCTGAGGAGACAGGTGTGAATTGCTTGAATCGGGAACCACTTTGAAGGAAATGATTCTGCTCTCTTAGACTGTGAGAAACAGTAAATTACACAAAACTTCTGAAGCGGGAGAAGGAAAGGAAAGGAAAGGAAAGGAAAGGAAAGGAAAGGAAAGGAAAGGAAAGGAAAGGAAAGGAAAGGAAAGGAAAGGAAAGGAAAGGAAAGGAAAGGAAAGGAAAGGAAAGGAGAAAAAAGGAAAGGAAAGGAAAGGAAAGGAAAGGAAAGGAAAGGAAAGGAAAGGAAAGGAAAGGAAAGGAAAGGAAAGGAAAGGAAAGGAAAGGAAAGGAAAGGAAAGGAAAGGAAAGGAAAGGAAAGGAAAGGAAAGGAAAGGAAAGGAAAGGAAAGGAAAGGAAAGGAAAGGAAAGGAAAGGAAAGGAAAGGAAAGGAAAGGAAAGGAAAGGAAAAAGGAAAAAAAAAGAAAAGAAAAGAAAAGAAAAGAAAAGAAAAGAAAAGAAAAGAAAAGAAAAGAAAAGAAAAGAAAAGAAAAGAAAAGAAAAGAAAAGAAAAGAAAAGAAAAGAAAAGAAAAGAAAAGAAAAGAAAAGAAAAGAAAAGAAAAGAAAAGAAAAGAAAAGAAAAGAAAAGAAAAGAAAAGAAAAGAAAAGAAAAGAATCCAGGACAGGGGCGATCAGAGGAACAGTGCATTTTTAAACAGAAATAGTAAGTTATGTGAGGGAGGTAAAAAATCATATGAGTAAACAGCACTTATAGTTCTCCCACTGCGCGTGACTTGGGGAGTGCAGCAAAGTCTGCAGCGACTCTGCAGAAAGAGCGTGGGATGAGTAAGCAGCTTATACAACTCGGAGGAGCACAAGCGAATGAATGCATCTGTGGGACAAATAAAGAAATAGCCAGTCAAAGATCATAACTCTAAAGCACAGAGCAAGCTAAGGATTATAGTGGCTAGAATCAAATTCAACACAGTGCATAAAGGCAGTAGGGCAAGGAAAATATGATTCTGGGAAGTGAGGAGAGAAATGCTGAGCAACTTGCAGGACATTTTTTTCCTGATACTGAACAAGGGCATGAACGAGGCCATATTTGAAATGTAGCATTGATTCTCTCTCTGATTCATTATCCTGCAGATAAATACGACTTCAGGGAGAACCTGCAGCTTTGGCAGACAGATGTCCACATGCATATCAGTAACTGTAAACAAGACAGAGGAAATGGGCTGTAGCTCTGTGGTGTACTTATCCAAATTTTAACCCTTAGATCGCCTTCTGGCACTGTAATGTCCAGGAGTTCAGCTGTCTAATCAAGGCCCAGCTTGACATAGCACAGATGTGTGATTTCGCCTCTGTTTTCACTAAGAAAATTGGTCCAGACCTGTGAGAGAGTCTGTAAATTAAAACAATGCAGATCAGAAAAGCAAAAATGCAGAAGTTTGATAGCTTAAGTGGTGATCCTCCTCATTTCTTCTGAGGATGTGTTTCAGCTTCTACCTCTGCCAATTTATTTACTCTCTCACTAAATCTATATACATCCCTAATTTCCTGGGCAGCCTTCTAATTATGTACAAGTTTCTTTCTGAGATCCCGAATTCCGGTGAGCCCTTTACAAACCTCGTATACATCTCAATAGGGAGCATGAATTTAGCCTTCATTCAGGAATAGGAAAGTATTGCTTCAGCATCTGGCAACCAGGTTGTGAGTACATCTGCTGGCATTACTTCCTGAACTATTGGTTCCTTAGCCAACAATAAATAACTGCAAAACATACAGATAGACTTTTGGAGTCAGAAATGGTTTGAGATGGATACACTTTAAATAAAATTGGAATATGCCACAGTCTTTGTAATGAAGTTCTGTGCTTGTACCAGGTATAGGGTGTTTGACAGAAACTAATTAGAATAAACTTTGCAATCATATAACTGAAAGACCGTAAAAATATATTGGTTTTAAGATTTAGACCATGCATAGGAAGGACACATGACAGTTTAAGAAAAGACTTAGTAAAATATCAGTTCTCTCTTCAGTCTGTACACATGCATAATATTTCTTGACATAATATTTATGATAAGAAAACAGTGTTTTAAAAACGTGAGAGCCTTCATTATAGCACTGTAATACAGATTTTATGTGGGTGACTGTCGTGGTTTGACCCTGGCCGGCAGC
>NW_009737215.1:0-11503 GCF_000703405.1 Apaloderma vittatum
TCTCTGCTTCATTCTCTTTTCCTTCCCATTTCGGTGGGGGGCGGGAAGAGGGGGTTAGAGAGCTTCTGTCCGTGTTAGTGGCCGGCCCAGCCCTAACCCACGACAGCACATACCATTTCTCTGAACCTTTTAAAACAGTTTCTGGTCTCCTGCGAGGAGGCATTTGCTGTCATTAAATGTTCCTACAGGCCACCTACAGACAAAAGGGCTGGGCAACCAGCTCACATAGAACAAAATGATGTGGCAGATAAAAGTTTTGGGGTTTCCAAAAAAACAAAACACCACTATTTGATCCATCCAAGAGCAAATAACCTCTCTCATAGATAGGTGGGTACGAGCCCTCTGACGCCAGTGACACAAGTTACTGTTGGGGAAGAGAGGACAGAGGAAGGAAAGGGCTCGGTATGGTGAGCGCCTCCTCCTCCAGTGCCTGGCCGTGGGCAGCTGTGGAAGAGCTCCCAGCAGTGCCGTGACAAGCAGTCCCTGAGCATCACTGGTGGCATCCAAGGATTTATAGGGGTTTTGCAGAAAACATTTGGTTTAGTTTTGGCTGCTTGTCCCCTAAATTCTGAACACGAGTTTCATTTTAAACTTAATCCTCTAAAAATTGTTTGCTCTCTGTGGAACCTTGTATTTTAAAACCTTGTGGCCTACAGATCTGCAGTACTTTCAGTTCTGCCTTTGCAATCTGGATTGTGATACACATTTGGGGCAAATGTTTAAAAGAACTCCATTGAGCTATACTGGTGCATGCCCTAATCTGTCTTGTTTTCTTTATTATTTAATAATAGTTTTTGAGTGGCCCACTGTAGACTGTGTCTTAGATGGGAACAGATCGATTGCAGTATTTGAACTGTAATCATTTAGAATGAAAAACACGCTGTGAATACAAAGAAATATACATTTTCATTCTTCTAACATTGCTACCAGGAGTACCAGTACCCGACTTTTCTCATAATGGCTGTGGAAGCTATTGTGTAACCCTGCAAATCTGCTATCACCATGGGAGAAGGATAAGGGGTTTGCTGATTCTTTTAAAGAACTAATATCCTAGAAATGTGCTAACAAATCTGCTGCTAGAAGATTCCCTGCTAGCTGTACAGAATTTGAACAATACCTTCAAAAGTGTATTTTCTTTTTATTTTCTTCTTATATTAATGCAGATCTGGATTGATATAGCAAGCGAGTATGCTGTGATGTGACCTGGAAAAAAATAACATGAAGGTATTTCTGTTGCTTGATTTACACAGAACTTTGAACTTTCTCTATATTTGGCTAACAATGAACTTTGAACCCAAAAGGTTCAAGAGATTAAAAATATTTTCCTACATTTCCCTCAAAAAAAAATTGAAACATTAATAAAGGTAGAATACCATTGGCCTAGTTTGTGATTTTGCTTATTATCTGCTGGAATTTCTAACCAGATCCAGCTTGAGACGCCAGCCCTAAAACCCTTCCAGTATCCAGGTGCATTAGCAGACAGAAAAACAGATCTTTTCCATGCACAGCACCACCAGCCTGTAGCCACTAAGGACAAGGTGAAGCATCAGTCTGGCACATGCCTAGTAGGCAACAGCACTGAAGGAAGGACAAGGTGGCAGCTTCCGCACGCTGCACATTTCAGAGTACGCCAGATCACCAGAACCATGAAGAGCAACCAGTGCCATGTCTCTTTCAGGAAGGAAAATATAACAGTCTATGTAAACCCAGAGAATATGAGAACAAACTATTGGTTTTGGAGAAATTTTTCTTGTTACATCATTTGAATCCAGAAATCTGCTTATTTGTGTCATAAACATGAACTATCAGCAATTTATCTGTATATAAAAACACTTCAGGAAAAACCTATCCAGTTTGGCTCTTAAGAGAATACACAGTTTATATAGATACATTTTCGAAAGAGAGTCCTCGAAGCCTATCCTAAGCAGGGAAACATGAAATTTCCCTTTCAGAGAGGAAGGTTTTGTAAAGTAGATAACAGAGTGGGTGGGAAATACACCAATGGAAATAGCTTCCGTACTGGGAAAATGTCATGACTCAGAACTGTAAGTGCAAGAGATAATCTTGGCCACGTTCTTGTGAGCTTCCTAAGTGAAATGTTGCAATGCCGTGATCACGTGTTCACTGACCCATTGCCTCTGAGGTCTAGTAACAGTGGAAAAGAGCTTTGCAAATAGCTTAGAAGCATGCTCTGACCTTTCTCTCACTGCTCAGAATAAAATATTGGTGATGAACAGATGAAGTGAGAAAGATAACACTGGAGAAAAGTCCAGCAGCAGAGGAGGAAGGGAGAGCACGACAAAGCATATGAGAAAAGTCCAGTGATAACAGACACGAAGTCTTCACCAAAGCCACATTCAAATTGCTAATAGAGACTTACCATTAGAGGTGTTTCTAATACTCATTCACAGTGCTAACGACAATTTCTCATTGTAAAATGGCCTTTCTCAAGGGACAAAAATATCTTTATAAAATTTATTTATATATTGAGGATAGTAAACATCAAGCCAAAATAATCCTATATGAATATGTATCTACTGACATTTCAAATAACCTCACTGAAAATAGCGCTTACTCTGCTTTTGGCCCAAGCTGTATCAGAACTTTTCTAATAGCTTTGCTAACATCTTTACCTAAAAATTAGAAATTCAATAGCCACCACAACTTGCTACCAGTAACAAATTCACAGAGCACAGGATATACAACATACTGTGATGAATGAGCTACACAGATGTTTTGCCCCTATGTATTATCATATGTAGGCACTTGGATAATACAGGGTCATATATGCCTTTTAACATGCCATAGTGGTTCTCACATTCTTAAGTGGACTGATTTTAATGAAGCATTTGCTCTAGAAATCTCATTGAGGCAGAACATTGGCAGTGTCACTGTGCCTGTCATTTGCAGATCCTCTCATAAGTGCCTCCTAAAAATGTCTCCCCAATTAGAGCCATTGCAAGAACTGGTCCTATAGTGTTTTAATTTCAAATCTATTTGACACATAGGGCAGGAAATGGGGAAAAAAAATCAACAAATTAACAGTAGCTATGAAGGAAAATTAAGTTATTAATATTTACAAAGCTTTTTAAATTGGCTTATTTACCAGATGCTGCTCTGGGAGCCCATCTACACCAATGTCAATTTATGAAGGCCACAATGTAGATATCTGCATCTGGATTATTCATACCAGTCACGCAATTTCTCTTCTCTATAGCTGAAGTTTAAAGTCAGACAGATGAATCATATTGTCAAGGTTCCTTTTTCCTTCTGTAGACAGTGACTTGCTTAATTACAGAGGACTACAGTTAAGCTATCAAAAGCTCTGTGAGAAGAATCTCATCTTCCATGGTTCTTTTCATGCCATTCCATTTTTGTTTTTTCATGTCACACTGGATCTCCTGTATTAGTGACAGCTTAGTGGAAGTCTTTAGATGTTATTGCAATATTTTTTCTTGTCTTGGTTAATGAAAGCAGATAAAAATGGTGAGTTTGGTGTTAATACAACTAGCTCATTTATAACTTCATTTTCCTCTTCATGTCTTTAGACACTAGTATTTCTGAAGGCCTGCTATACCTGCTGTTCTCCCTGCTGGATAAGTGCTGCTCCAGAATAGCCACCAGGAACTAACTCTACACTGTGCAGTCAGACAGCTGCAATTCCCTGCACTCTGTACATTGATTTTCACAGGTACAACGCTATTCCAGTCACGCTAAGCGTGACTTACATATAGGCAACCAGTTGTCTTTGCAATTGAAGTTACCTTTTCATAGTAGGCCTAAAGAGCTCACTTTTCTACTTAGTTGATATTTATTAAAAATAAAATTGGGCCTTTTCACCGATCTCAATGCTCTTATTATCAGCACAGTTCTGTAAGTGCACATCGTGAAGCATATCTTGGCACCTTCACATAGATGAGTACCGACACGCAAATAATGAAGAAATACTTTTCCATCCTACGCATGCCAGCTCCGCTTTCTTGCATGAGGTTAAATAGGAGCAGGGTTAGAGAGCTGTCAACAGGGCAGGACGTGCGAAAACAAAATTGTGACAGTAAAGGAAAATTTTAAAGGAGCAAAGCTTTTTCTATTGGGTCTTACAGCATTAAGAATATGGCCCAAAACATCCAGGTTAGAAGAGCATGAATATGTCGAGATTTGGGGTTCACATTAAGAGACAAAATGGACTAGAAAGTAATGAGTTGTTTCCAACTAAAATGTCATTCACCATGCCAGTGAAGAAGCAGAAAGATAAAACATTTTAGCAAGTCTCCTGCTGATAATACTTAGAGCTTAGCCCAGAGAACTGCTGTCCTTCCACTCAATATATAGACAAGATCACTATCTGACAAAGCAGAACTCAAATCATTAAGCAGTAATAATGATATTTCTTTCTTGGGTACCATTATCCCAGCTTCTTCAGACGTGAAAATGAGGCTTCCTGAAGCAAGGAGGGAAGTGATGTGTTTGTATTACTATGTAGCATTTTCCTTTTCCACTTCTGAAACTGGCATAAGTTACACAAAAGACAAAGTATTGAAAAATGGGGAGCTCTCCAAACACCTACTACTTGGAATGTTACCCATCACTTAAAAATGAAAATTACATTGGGAATTGCTTGGTAGTATTTCTATGAAACCGTTTCATATTTCGTTTTACATCGTTTAATTTCCCTTGTCTTGAATCTGCCCAGTCTCACTACAATCACAGATAGAGAATTCAGTTCTCACACAGTTGGTTCTTGACTGTGTAAGAGGAAAACTCAAGCTTTCAGAAAGCATCTGATCTGAAGAGGTATTGCAAAGAACAGCAGATAAGAAAAAAATAACTCCATGTCTTTATGCTGTCAAAGAACAACAGACTTTAATTCCTTTAAATTTATTGTTATAGCTTGCAAGTTGTTTCTATAACTCATTTTATAGAGCAGATTATTTCAAATTTATAAATACAAATTTATAGAGGAATTTATAGAGGAAATTATCTCAAATTAAGGTATATCTTAAAAAAACTACTGCAATATCTTAATTCTGAAGTGCTATTGTTCTCTGGTCATGTAATTAGTAGTAGCACAGATCCTATTTATTCATATAATCTTCCTTCAGAGTGCATCTCTAGCCCAGATAGACCAAGCGGGCATAGCGCTGCTGGATATGAACAGCCCTGGGGAAACAGATGCATCTGATAATGTTGTTCAGGAGAAGGTGTTTATATTTATACCATGTTCTGGGCCCCATTTTTCACTGAATCTTAGCTGCAAAATAAGATTTTATTTTCTCCACCAGAAGTATCAAACCAGGTCTGGATTTCTTTGATTTGACGTGGTAAATAAGTCAATTGCTGCAACAGCTATAAGTTAAGGAAAGTGGGTTTGCACTTGTGTATTTTTTGCCTTTATTATTCACTGAAATTACATGCTTGCCTACTTGAGGGACCACCTATTTCAGGGGCTTTTCAAGTCAATTTACAAATGGGTGGTACTTTTTTAATTTTTGTCTTTGTCTGCTTTTTGATACCAAGCTCTGGCAAATATCTTTTGTTAATATTCAACAGCACTATTTTTAATCAGAATGCATTTTGGGACCCAGGTTCAACATTTACAAAACCAGTGATCCCTTAACCACATGTAACACCGTTGCCAGCCCAAGGCTTATGCTGCTTTGCTATCTAGTTTATACAGACGGATGAAGCAGATGAAAAAATGATCGAGAGAAGGGTGAAGATAACCAGGAAAAGAGAAAATATAATTAAATGCTTTATAGGAAAGCTTCCAAAACTATGGAGAATTGCAGTATTTCTGCTGCAGAAACAGGTACAATGTTTTTCACCAATTGATTGTGAGCAATGTATTAGATTTATGGAAAGCAAAGGAGTCATCGTCCTATTAACAAGAAATAGGAATTGTCCTACTGAGAAGAGAAAGAAAAAGAACAGCATACTGCATGAACAGAGCATCCAGAAGATGGGAAGCTTTAGAAATCTCACCAGTAAGCAAGCCATAGCCAATGTCATGAAGCCAGAAGCAAGACCTTGCAGGGTCTGTTTCATCAGACTGTTGAAGTGGAAAGGTTTGCACTCTCTAGGCTGTGCAACCTGTGAATAGGATTTCTTGAATTTACATTCCAGTTTCAATGGTTCAGAATATTTTCAGAAAATTTAGCAAATGCCTTCATGAACCTAAGGACTGATGTCTTAATAAAGTAATAGAACTTATTCCAGATGGAAAACAATACACAGGATGCCCAGAAAAATCAGCCAGATTTCTGCCTCTCAAGGGTTTTCTTACTTCCCTCAGCAGAAGGAAAAAGTATCCATTTTCCAAGTTTTTATGGAGAGATGTTGCCTTGCACTTCTTGATATAGCAAGACAGAGAGACTAATTCACTGCACAGCGGTTTTATAATGCATAATCTAGTTTAAATTGCACCACATAGTATGACTAGAGTTTAAAATATCATGAAACACTACCTCCCATACAAAGGGTAGTCTAGCTATAAACCACAGCAAAGACTCAGCCTCTGAAAAATGAGAGGAGGTTGCTGGCACTGCTGAATACACAACTTTCTCCAGCAAGGTCGTGGACATGCTGGAAAATTTTGCTGCTATAAATTTTATTGACTTTCAGTTTCTGATAACACTAAGTGAAAGCACACTGAACTCTGGCGTTGGGCCACGAGAGACTATTTTATTCTGACAGCCAAACCCCTCAGTTTGCTGAGTCACAGAAAACTTGAAGCAATAAGTTTGCGTAAATGTAAGGCACCTTTTGTCAATGACAAATTCATAATGGAACCCTGACCAGACTTCAGTTTCTTTTCTATCCCTCCTATGGGAGAATATAACCAGAATATAACTCAGAGAGAAAATGTTGGTCCTGCATGCCCAGGTGTTAGATAACCCTCCAGTTTGTTTGGCCTGTAACCATTCCTCAATTTCCCTAGTGACTATGGTGAGAGGAATAAAACAGCTCAAGAAGAAATATAATTTAATTCCAGCAGTTCTTATTGTGTTGTCATGGATCACACAACCTCTTCTCTGTCAGTATGCTTCGGTGATGTGAAGAAAATGTAGAATATAACCCCTTTTTAAATGCAGTTTCCTTTTTGCTTGTAAGACTTTGATTTCCTTATGACAGAGGGTGACCCATATTATATTCTTCAGTTGGAATAGGTAAGTACTTCCTTGTGGTTTTTAGTATTCCTGTCATGAACAATTTTTCTTTCACAAGGAGAAATGTATTTTCATATGCCCCAGTTAAAACAGGCAACTAGTGAAGAAAGAATTGAAAGAATCCTTTGCCTTAAATGTATTTTGGCAGACAGAGGCCACCCAAGCTGTCATTCACCAGTGGTCAAATCTGAGCCCACAAAACCCACTTATGCTTTTGCAACAGTGAAACATATACAATTTTATATATGCAAACTCAAGATCTGCATAAACGCTCTGGTCCTTATGTTTAGAAAGTACAACTGCTGCATGGACCCGTGCAGAGAAAAGTAGGTGGTGGGTGTTGATCCTGTCAAGCTGCCTTGACCCAGTACTGGTCAACACAGTGCTCACCTCGAGGGCTTCCAGTAGCCCCAGCAGTGCACTTGACAGTGGGGGTCAGTAACCTGCACTGTGAGGGATGCTGAATGCACTACTCCCTTCTTCAAAGATTCCAGACGGTAAAGTTGGTCAAGCCAGCTGGAGGAAGAGAATTTCCATAGACCCATCACTGAATTTGTCTTAAAATTCAGATTTCCTGGAGCTCTGCTCCCACAATGCTCAGCACAATGCGGTTCTTCTAAGATTCACCCAACCATGCACATAGAGATACAAAGTCAAAGACATTGCTTCCTTACACTATCCAGGCTACTTTTGTGCCACCTAGGCTATTTTTAAATTAATATTAAAAGTCTAAGACACTATCTTTTGTTTCCATGAACATTGATGGTAAAGTGGTTAGGTTTCATTTTATTTTTTTTTCCAAAATCATCTCTGCCAGGCAAGCACAACTTAACTTTTTTCATATTACCAACTTCTAGAATACGTTCATGATTTCTGTACTATTCAAATGAACAAAGAGCCTCAAGTTGTCAACAGTGTTTGCTGAAAAAAACATTTTAAAGCTGGAACATCATGTGCTATATAAAGCAAAACTCTAGTCGCATAGTAGAGATGAGTGGAGAAGCAGTGCTTCATTACATAAACCTAAGAATATCCTCCTTCTCTGCCCCATGCCACACGCCTGAGCAGTGCGCCTTTCGTGGTGCTTCAAAGTAGCGTGAGGGATTTTGATAGTCCTTTTCCCTGACAAGTCCTTGAGGAATCAAGTACTGTCGTTTCTTGATTCACCTATAAGTTACCACAGAGTGGCTTCTTACTGATTATACTTTAAAAACACAAATCTGTAGATTTGTGATTCCTTTCAAGCTTACCCTTGGCAAGCACACTTTATATTGCTCAGAAAGGCAAACACCAAATAGACATCACGCCTCAGTCTATTGATAAAACCTTACACTCTATGCGCATGATAATGCTGTCTATATTTAATTTTTACTTTTAATGATTGATGATAAAGCAAATTAAGGCAGAGCTACTTCATATAATGTGAAATGCACATATGACATAATGGGAGACAATAATTTAACCCACAAAGATCCACTCATTGCAAGTGCAGTGACTAATCAGCTTCCCAAAGCATGATAAAAACTGCCTAACAGATTCTAACAAAGCAAAAGCACAGTCTAATATAAACTGCTGAAAATTCTGCACATTCATTTTGATGCCTTTTCTTTTTCTTTATGCACAACATCAGAGCAAAAGCAGGGAGAAGTATCTCTTTTCACGTAAGACAGTGAACTATGTCATGCTAGAGCTCACAAGCCCAGATGGATGTAGGCATGTAACATGTTGGAAGACACAGAAAAAACACTTCATTTATAAGATGTTCTTTACAAAAAACGGTACATTTACCCCATAGTTTAAATATTTTTATTCTGCAGTTTGGAACATTGAGAAACAAAACTAACGATTTGTCTGAAGTTCCTGAGGAAGCTTGTGGTAAAGATGGAAATCTAGAGCTTTTGAGTTTCAGTTCTCTGATTCAGCCACAGGGCCTTCCTCACTAGGTAATCAGAGTGGTGCATTACAGATGAAAATCTATCTTAATTTGCACATATAGAGCACAGGTAATGTACAATAGAATTTGACATTGCTCTTTATTTTAGTTTTATATAATACCGCAAGAAACAGCTATTCCCTAAGGGTTGTGTGGCTCCACTGCCAGATGCCAACAGACTGGGCAGTTTTTCCAGTCATCAGGCAGTATTTAGCTGCATTTTCTTCCCCTAGTTTCTTCCTCCCAAAGCCAGGCATTCAAATAACTCATCAGTTGCTACTGGTCAGCCACCAACTTTTTTCTTTTTTTTAAAGCTTGTATGAAAAAATAAAATCAAAGGAGTTAAGAAAAACATAGTCAGAAGAAGCTCCATCTAGATAGCACTTAAAATCGATTTCCAATGAAATTACAGCTCAACATGACAGGGAGGGTAGTAAGGAATGACGTCTCTGTGACTGACTCATGTCTCTGCTCTTCTTTGAAATCAAGAGCATTGATTTTTTAATACTTTTACTTGTATTTGCTTTCAGCATCCTGGGATTCTCCCAGACCCAGAGGGATACAATGCTGGACACAGAGACAAACTGCTGAAAGGTCAGTGTGCTTAGTGCACATTGGCAGCATCTGTGCTGCTGCCGCACTTGCCAAGATCCAAGCAAATTCAAAGAAAGTTGGTTTTTTTATAAGTGTTTACCTGCAGTTCTAGCTGAGCGTCCTCAAAAATACCCATCATTGCTAACTTCTATTTTTACATTTGTGTTGGACAGTCCACACCAGTTTAAACAGGCTTGCATTTGAGTTTTTCTGCCCTTTCCTTTGCAGACTCCCTCTAATTTCAAGTAGAAGCCTAGCATTTCCCTTAACCCAGTGACACCATCCAGCCTCACGTGTGTGAACATCAGAGTGACCCAAACTGGCACTGACACTCGATAGAGTCTGGCTACTTCTGTGTTACCAACTTGTCAGCAACACTTACTGGCACTAGCAAAAACAAATCCCAGCTTGTACCCCAAGCCTAATCCTAATCTTTTCCCTAACCTTGCATTTAAACCCCAGAGCAAAAGGTGTCTTGAAAAATGAATTTGGCATAATTTCTTAAATCAGTCTGAAACACATCAACAGCTTAGCTTCGACTCTACATATATCCCAATCTCATCCCCGTTCTTTTGCAGTGAAATTCCCCTGTCTGTCACTGAACTCCCAGACAAAACACAGGACAGCATCTTGGTTTCCCCTTCCAGACACTATCCTTTACCCTGGAGCTCTGTGAATTTGAGTCCCAACTCCAGCTCCAGCCTTTGCACTTCATTTCTTTTCCTCAGATGTGGTTTTCCCCATAGTTCCAGGCCAGCTAGAAACTACAACTAGGATTATGGTGGAGTTTAGGATTAATTTTTAGGTTTGCATAAATCTTGGTTTTATTCAGTCTGACTCCTCACTTGCATCCCAGGCTAAGCTAACCACAGCCTAAAAACTGCTTTAGGATCTCAACATAAACATAGCTCAGTGCTTTATGCCTGAACTCTGAAAAGCTTCCCTGGTAACCCACTATGAACTCAATTTTTGCCTTTTTTCTTTTATTTCTGGAGGTCAAACCCTACTTGACCCCACCATGTTGCCTGGTCTAGTTGAGAGGCATGACAGGGAGGTTGGACTAGATGATCTCTAAGGTCCCTTCCAGCCCATGCCATTCTATGATTCTATGATTCTATGTTACCCAGTGACACAACTTCCCATCTCAGAGCTCATTTCACAATGACACTGGATGACACCACCTCTCAATTTAGTTTAGCAAGCCCTGTTAACTACTGTTAATTATTACATGGCCTTATAATTTTACATAAACAACCTCTAATTCTATGCAAAATCTGTTTACTCTCACAAGGACACTTAACCTTAGTTTGGAAGCAAATACAGGAGTGCCAGCCTTTCAGATCTGCCTATCTTGCAGAAAACTCTCTTATTAAGGCAGAAGCAGTGCCAAGAGAACTTCAAACACATTACAATGTTCAAAGCTTGACAAGAATCAGAGAGTTTCTTTGAGTTTGTATGAAAATTAACTTACTTTTCTTGCAGTAGAGATACAGTGATGTTTTAGAGATGAGTCAATGTCTGCTGTGCACGTGGACTGTCTCATATTACTCTGGATGCTGCATCTCGACTTACATTATAGCATTAGAAAACCTTATTGACTAACTTAAAAGTAATAATGGGAAAGGTTTTATGAGGTGAGAATATTATGATCTGATAACAAATTGCCTTTTTTTTTGTTTTTGTTTTCTGCCTACATCATAGTAAGCATCTAACAAGCCTAAATTATAAGTGGGAGCAGCCGGTAATAGCTGCAAATGTAATCTGTGAGCAGCAGTGGTGAGCCACAAAATCAAATGAGGGAACGAGGTGA
>NW_009737215.1:11534-13435 GCF_000703405.1 Apaloderma vittatum
CTGTCTGTCTTTGGAAGTGAAGTCTGCATATATATGCTTTCACACACATACAGCCAAACTGTGTAGAAAAGGTTTAAATTAGCAGCACCATCTCTTAAACCTAAAGGTCACACTTGCTGTAATGCCTTGCCAGGCTACTGACAGAGAAGTCCCTCTTCACTTGGAGCACCAACTTGCTCCTGTGCAGAAGTGCAGACGGACACTCACAAGCAGGCAGACACTAAGCACTACATGCAGATGAATTTCAGGACAACTTTCACAGCTTTCTGAACATGAGAATTAGGGAGATTGCAGCTGGGAGCTCATCCTTAAAGGGATACTCTGTCATGCATCTTCAGTGAGCTCCTCAAATAAAAAAGTGGGATAGACGGAGGCAAAGAGCCTATCTCACCCAGGTGATTATAAGTGATACTTGCAGATTCACCAGCAGCTATCAGAGAGGCACGTGCAGGCAGGAGCTAGGCACACAAGCCCATCAGACTGCAGCACTCACAAAGCAGGAGACTCATCTGCTGCAGGAACATCATGGGCATCCAAAGGCAAATCACCCTCAGCTCTGAAAAGGGCTGTCCTGCTGTCTGTCAAAGGCCAGCAACTGGAGGCAGTGCCAATGAAATCTTTTGCCTAGAGAGGATATAAAAGGCTCTGAGCACTGCCAGCAGTGGGAGACTTGCAGAGAGAGAAGTACCTGGAGGGATCTAACTTTGAAGTCCCTCTGGTGATGGGAAGTGACTATGCCCTCCTGAATTCATCTCTCCCTAGGTAAGTCATGACTTCCAAAAAAGCATAAAACATAAGATAATTAGATCTTTTGTTTAAAAATCTGGATTACAGCTTTTGGCAGTGGGAATAGTCAGTAACTCATTAATCTCTGCAGCTTGTGCTCAGAACAGGAAAGGAAAGTTTTGTGCTTGTCCTACTGCCTTGGGGCCATGAGCTGCTTCCCTCAAGAACTGGTCTGTGTGATGAGCAGTGTCCAAACTGCACTTCTAATGTAAGTGAATATTGGGTTTCAGAATATGAACTTGTATACAAGTTGCCTGCTACGGGTACAGCGGGTTCATTTCCTTCAGGGTAATAGTTTTTCACCAGATAAAGTGCAGAGGTAGTTGCTTTCTGGGCTATATAAGCTATACAAGGCATGTCTTTCTAAAAGTGTTGGCCTATCATTTTTAAGAACTGCTATAAATATTAAAACTATTTAGAAAGATTTCTAACTGCATCAAACAACTGTGTAGTTCAGATTTACATCCAAAGCATAAGTTTACTCGGGGTAATTTTATGAGATATATATATTCCCAGGAAGTTGTTTTGTGATGCTGTTTTATTTGAAAAATAATTGTTGTGCAAAATCGACCTGGTAAGCTGTACTTTCCACAAAACACTGTTTAATTTCTTTGACAATGAGCAGAAAATGGACAAAAATTGAATTAATCCACTGAGGGAATAATTATTTTTCAAACAGCTGCATATGCTGATAGTCAGAAGGCTTTGCCTATATAAACTTGGTAGGAAAAAAATTAATTCTCCCTAAAATTGGCTCTGTCAATGGGCCTACAGTCAACCATTTGTGTAAAAGCAGATGTAGCAAATTAAGTTAGCAGGCCTCTCACTGAAAGGTGCTAGCTACAAAAAGGCTGTCTGGAAGGAGTATTTTTTCAAGAGAGTGCATAATTTAAAAATTACAGCTTTCACAGTGAAATACAAGGCAAACTGGTACCATGATTTGCTGCAAATATAATGGTTTAGCAGCAGACCCAGATGACATAATGAAATCATAGAAAGAGGCTCTGATTATGTGTCCAGAGGGTCTACACATGCACCCTTGCATGCACACACATATGCTGCACAGAGAAAGATCAGATTTGCATGACCATTACCAGTGAAAATGAAGATAGCAT
>NW_009737215.1:13569-14093 GCF_000703405.1 Apaloderma vittatum
TGAGTTGGAATGACCATTGACTGACAAAAGGAAACCTACCCCAGTCTCCAGAAAAAGAGAAAATTGCTTGGTCATTGCATAAAACACTGCTGTAAAAAAATTTGTGTAGTAAATTACCCATGGCATTGTAAATGAAATCTTGCCCATCTGGAAGCTACTTTCAGTCTGGCAGTGTTGGAGAGCTGCAGAATCAATAAAATATTCATTTTATATATTTTCTTTTGCCAGGCTTGGCAGAGTAGAACTGTCCTTCCACTGGAATGATTTTATGGATTACAACTAATAAAACCTCCAAAACACAACAGCTGATCATGGAAGAAGCCACAGACAGAGAGGTAAGTAAAAAACTCTCCACTCAAGAGAACAAAAATCTGTCAGAAGGCAATAAAATTTCAAGGAGTAGGAGGGGGGAATCACATGGTTACTATAATGATCTGGATCTGATCCATGATTTGCACATCATTTCCTCTGGAAATGTATTGTAATAAAAAAACCATTAAATGACATGGGACACAGAAAATATC
>NW_009737216.1:0-17307 GCF_000703405.1 Apaloderma vittatum
CTGGCCCGCTCGGGTTCGGAAAAGGCCCAGATTGACTGAGACATTAGGACTCCCTCACAATTGCGTTGCTTTTTAATTTCCCTTTTCTTTGTGAGTAGGTCGTCAGAGCAGTAACAGAACCAGTATTTTATCCCAGTCATATTTCCTCATCTGACGCCGCTAGGAATACCTGCTCAGGGTTACTCCCAGGACACACCTCTGTGCAGGAGATGCTGGGTTATTTTCAAGGCTGATCACATTTCTACATCTTCCACCCGGTACCAAACCACTTTGAAAAGTGGCAGATGGCATTTTGGTAGCTTCTTGAGCGTGTACAATTACTGAACCAGAACAGAGAGGCAATCACAAAACCAAGCTGTGTTCTTACTACACGATGAAGACCTGCTGCATCATCTTCTTTTCTTTAGCTTCTGAATCAGAGTGTTCCTTACATGTGTTTATAGGATATCCCAATTTCATGCCGAACCTCTCTTTCAGGTCGAACCTCTCTTTCATATGCTTTTAACAGAATTACTGACATTAGAGTTGAACTGTTTTCTCATAGGGCAAGTTAATACTAATTTAGCTACATACTAGGTTTTGCCAATGTTAAATTTAAAAACATCTCCCACTTTCTCAGAGGAATGCCTTCTGTACATGGTACTTCAAAGCAAAGTATTTTTTATTTGTTGTAGTTTTGATTTGCTCATTTCTATAGTCAATTGCAGAACACCAGTACTTAGTTACATTATCAACTTCAACTTCGCAATTGTTCTTTTTTTTTTTTTTCCCGTATCACAAGCTCACATTTATTTGCACTATCTGAATACCTTATGAAGTTATGTAAATTGAGTAATGGGTGACTAAAAGGCATTACTACCCAAGCAGACCTCAGTTTCCCCACAGAAAACAGTTTTGTTGGTTGCGGTTTGTTTATGAGACACCCCGAGCTGCTGCCCTTCAGGGTCATTCAGGAAATACGTGTCAGAATATACACAAACATTGAAAGAAAAAAAAGAAAAATACCTGTTTAGATTTGAAGTACACTGAAGAGAAAGTTGAAGAAATGCCTGTTGCTCATTCTGTACCTGTCTAGAAAATCAGTAGAGGGTTTCTGTCTCCAGAAATGTCTGTCAACTTCCACAAACAAACCTAACTTTTAAAAATTGAACTAGCTATTGCCAAGAGTTTCCTGTACTATATACAGGGAAAAAAGCCTCTGCTACTAACACTTTCAAAAATTCAAGTGAGAATCTCTCTCAACAGTTGACTACAAACTTCTATGTAATTTTCTATAAAATTAAAAATTACAAGCATGACAATTCAATTACTTGCTATCGTTCCTGTGGTCAGTTTTTATTAAACCAGGTTCCTGGAGAAGTTGCACCTAGTCAGTAATAGAATATTACTTGTATTTTGCACAAAGGAACAAGCCTTCAAGAAACGGTCAAATAGGATGGTGAATTTCCTTTAAAATAATGAAATCATACTAGTATAAATAATGTTGGCCATGTTCAATCTCAAGCATTCCGTACCTGGATGAAGAGAGCTAGATGGCAAGTTTGCGTAAATGATATTGCAACACGTGACATAAATATTTATTTTTAGTAATTGACTGTTTTTGCACCGGTGTTATGCTAATGACAAATACTCTAGAGCTACACAACTCTTTATAGCTTACTTTACTTGTATGTGTGGCAGCTGGAGTGCAGAAGTGTGAAGGAATTGGAGTAAGAAAATTGCATAACTTTTTGGCACAGTTCACACCAGAGTGTATCAGGGGGAACAAATGTAAGAAAACAGCGAAGAAAAATCTCACCAAAAAAAGAAGAAAGAAGAAACTTTTGTATTGGTCAGTCATGTCATAAACCCCAAGATAGAGAACATAGTTTTCCTTGCAGGCTCTAGTACTAATTAAAGCTGAAAACTGGTGAAAAGAGTGTATGTCTCTGCTATAGTATTCCCTGTGATTTCTGCAGCAAACTTAGACTTGACAGAATACTCCAACATTAGGCATCCCTGCCCATGACAGGGGGGTTGGATTAGATGATCTCTGAGGTCCCTTCCAGCCTAGGCCATTCTATCATTGGCCATTCTATCATTCTGTGATCATTCATAGAAGAGCTTGGCAGAATCCTGCATGTTGGTTTGAATGCACAGGTATTTCAGATGTGAAACTACCAAAATAATAAAGAATTTAACCATCCTATCTCCACTAGAGCCAGCAGGCACAAAGTGATCTGCGTTATGCAATGCAGCCATGTACATGCAGGATAGCTGCCTGGCACTGCAATCCTGTCAGCCTCTGAACCACGGTATTGTTGAGGCTGGAAAAGACCTCTGATATCAAGTCCAGCCTATGTCCCAACACCATCACATCGCTAGACCACAGAACTAAGTGCCACATCCAGTCTTCCCGTAAACACCTCCAGGGTGTGACTCCACCCTTCCCTGGGCAGAGCATCCCAGTGCCCAAGCCCCCTCTCTGTGAGGAAGGGCTTCCTGAGATCCAACCTAAACCTTCCCTGATGCAGTCTCACGCTGTACCCCACCTGACTACAACCTCTCTTCAGACAGGTGTAGAGAGTGATAAAGTCCCCCCTGAGTCTCCTCCAGGCTAAACACTCCCAGCTCCCTCAGCCTCTCCTCACAGCACTTTCCCCCCAGGCCCTTCCCCAGCCTCGTTGCTCTCCTCTGGACCTGCTCCAGCACCTCAAGGTCTTTCTGGCAGTGAGGGGCCCAGCCCTGCACACAGGGCTCGAGGGGAGGCCTCCCCAGTACTGAGTACGGGGCAGAATTACATCCCTACTACTTGTGCTTGTCTTCTCTTACACTAACTGCAGCCTTTCCTGTTTGGTAATTCTCCTTTTATGTTAATGTAATATCAATAACTCTTTGCTATTTCTGTCCTATTCTAAAGATACTTTTTCTTCTTCTCGAAGTTCTGACTAAAAAGCTCTGAATGTGAGAAAATAAAATTAAAATACCTTAATACTTACACGTCAAAAAACCCACTTAACACGCAAGAGTATTATCTTCAGTATATTTTGTCTTTTTCTAGCTCCCTCAATCTCCACCCTTTTCAACCTCACTTCACTTAGTTTCTACTCAGGTATCATGTTTGCCCAATCTATTTGCTTTTATTCCAGAAGATAAGGTATTTTCTGTAGTGGTGTTTTCTGTAGTAAGACACAATGTTGTTACTGGAAAGACAAAAGAATTTTCATGCTATCATTGCCGTTATGATTATCAAAATACAAGTTATAGCAAGAGTCTGAAAACTGCTTTCCAGAACTAGACCTTCAAATAGCTGTACCAACGTGAACATTTTGCATTGAGAGAAGTTGACCAAAGGAATATTATGCAATTAACTGTGTTGGTTTGTTTTCTTAAGAAGACATTTGAATGAAGACTTGATGGACATCAAACAAACCGATTTGGTTAATATTATTTTATTACTTCTGACAAAATGTAACTGCCTCAGTAAGAGATTTGTGATGATAGGTCATTCATTTCAGATTTGCTGTCTCAGATAACCTAATAATTTTATCCACTTCTATTCTTTCATGATTCAGCATAGAAGTGATAATTCTTTTAGGCCAGAATTCTTAATTTCAAGTTCTTTAGTATCATTGAAATATCGTGGTGAAAACACGGGGGTTTTCTCCTGCTTTAGAACAAAATAACCATTTCGTTGCATGCTTTATTTTATTGTGTCTCCTTTGAAATAAAAGTTGGCTACATAGCTTTATTTACATAAAATTAAGAACCCTTGGTGAATTTCTGTGAATTAATACCTACTCAACCTAGAACTGCAAGTTGTAAATTAGGTTTTATACAGGTCTTTCTCCAGTACCAGTGAATAAACCATATTTTCCTCATATTTGTCATTTAAAATATAGCACAGAGTACCAGAAAAGCTCTAAGCAAAATATAACATAATAATATAATTACAGGTATTTTCAACAAGTCAGCACTTGGTTTAGTTTTTGTTTTCCCTTCTGAACAAAAGCAGTGTAGGCAATTATTTTAAATTAGGTTCCATGAGAATATTATTTGTGTAGCAGAAATAAGTTTCTTATTGTAATTAAGTTTAATGGACCTTGCTCTGGAGATGAACAGAGTCAGTCTTGAAAATACTAGGTATCACCAACTGGTTTATTCAGGTTCAGTACAAATGGAAAAATGTCTCCCTTTAGATCAAGGCAAGTTTATAAATGTTTCAGAATTCTTTTTTTTCTTTTGAGTTTTCCAACTTCCTTCAATCACTTAGAATATTTTTTTTGTTCTTTGGTATTAACAAATGTTTCAGTACCCTAAAGCCTGCTGCACTGAAGAAGAGCCTTGACTGAAAATTTGTCATGCTGATAAGGACCCTTGAGTTCTGTGTAAGAATCAGATCACCAGTGGATGGTGAGTCAGGAGAAATTGTGAGAGTATCTACATAGAACATCTATGTTAGAGGATCTGGGCATTTTCTACATAATGGTGATGAACTGTGAAGGTCTACCACACACCATAAACTGGACACAAGAAATGCGATTCCCTTTATAAAAATGGCCAGTAAAGATAAGGGACCAGGACTACAACTTAAAGATAAGGAGTAAAGATAGGGACCAGATTCGACAACTTACCATTTTTTCCTGCCACACTTCTGATGGCTGATGCTCTTCTTTAAATTCAAGTCTTGTCTCACTGACCCTTTCTCTTTGCACGTTTCTTGACTGTAAGTAAAAAACAAATACAAATAGCTAAAAAAGAAAACTCTTAACCTAACAAATTAAACAATCTCAGATATATTGGGTTTAAAATTTCATTTATATTAAAATAATCTTATAATTGGAATAACTCTTTGCTGTTTAATGTTTGCACTTGGCAGTGTGAGTAAATGAAGCTCATGGAAGAAGGAATGTTGTAACAAGAGGAAAAAAACCACATGGAGAACAAGCTAAAAGAACAGAGTTGGAGATGTTTTAGAATGGGAGGGATCCATTGACCTAAACAGTATGAGTTTTGGTAAGAGAGTAGAAACCAGGCAAGATGCTTAAATATAGGAAGAAAGAGAGAGAAATTATAAAAATACATACACAGGGGAGGAAAAAAAAAAAAAGACGACTTTAGGTATGGGTAGTTGGGGCTCAGAAAGAGATCAAGCAAACTACATTTCTGGCAATGTTCTCTTTTCCCTTTGCAAAAAAACATGAGGGGTGAAGGTAGAAAACAAACAAACAAAAAATTAACTTAACACATAGGATAAAACACACAAAGTTTCTTACCAGATACAACCAATAAAACCAATTAATCTAAACATGTAAAGTCACCCCAGTCTGAGCACAGAGAGTAAAAAAATACTGACATGAAAGTAAATTTAAAGTCAGGCAGAACGTTAAAGAATTGTGTCTAGAAAGTGTCTGGGAGTTATTGCTGATTTTTTTTTTTCTTATTGCAAAGCATTATTTTGCTTCTGTGCATAGATACACTCAGCTCTTCTTTCACCTGATAGATTTAGGCTAAATCTTCAAGATGACAATCGGCACTGGCTTCAGAGAAATGTAGATATTCTAAGGGATCAGGTTCACAAACCGATAGTCGTATTATCGTAGACCATTTAGTCTGGATGGAGCTGTGTTCTATTTCTGGTAGCACTTAGGTTATGCAGTTAGAGCTAACAAGTGTTTATGCACACATCTTTACTGACCACGTACATATGCCCTTAGAAGGTCCCTCCCGGGACCTCCATTCAGCATTGTTGCTATTAATTGCAGTTGTCACTAAATGATTTCGTGTCATTGATGAAGCATCTTGCAGAATACTGAAGTAATGCTTGCAAGGGTCACAATTTTTCTTATTCTGATCTAACTTTATTGATCCTTTCCTGAAAGGAACAGCACCCCTTGCAGCTTTATAGGACCATTCAAACAATCTAAGAATGATTTATATTACCCTTAAGGAAAAAGACATCAAGACTAGTTACTTGCATGCTGAGATTTTCTCTGAGATCTCAAGCTGTCTAAATACTAAACACAAGTCAGGATATTCCTGAATAATGGAAAGCACTGCAAAACTTTATAGCATTATTAGACATCATGCTATAATTGGATGATGCTTACACTTAACGTGCAATTTATTTTATTCAAAATTGATAAGATTTAATGGATTATGTATTTGATTCAAGGCTTTGATACAAATGTAGAGTCTTAATTAACAGGTAATATATTTGATGCAGTGAATAATGCATCTGATTTAATAGAGGATGCACTGTATCTGCAGCTGAAGGTGATTGGTCTTTTTAGTGAGAGATTAATTCATTTCAGAAGATGATGTATCACTTTCAATATGAGCTAAATCAAATTTATAATACATTTTTTTGCAGTGTGCAAAGGAACAAGTTTGCCCTCAAGTGGACTTCAAAGGCAGATCATACCTCCAAGGCACCAGGCAGGTTGAATCAATGATTAATTCATTCATGCTGGGATAGGGTGGAACCAAGTTCTAATAAGCCACTGCCTTCTCAATCAACCTTTGCTTTATTCTTTAAGTAAAATTATATTGAAGTTATTTAAAGATCCCCAAAAGTGTAGTAAACTTTGTACTAACAAGAACCGACAATAATGCTTGAAAGGTCCAAGGTGCAAAATCTATTCTAACTTGTCTCAAGTTTAGGGGGCAGGCATTTTTAGGGGAAGCATGGTTTTCTCAGGTCACAAAAAAAAAAAAAAAGAGGCAAATTCAACAGTACATGCTTTTGTTTCATAAATTCATCTCATCAATATCACTGCTTTTACATTGTGTAAAATTGAGCAACTTCTTTGCTAAACCATCAGAAATTGTCAGCCTGAGACCTTCAATTTAGATCACTGGAGTTTTCAACTCCTGTATGCAGACAACTAAACCAGATTTATCAACTGAAAACACAGGAAGACTACATGGAGATAATATTCCATTTCCACTTTCTGTAATATGAAACCTCTGTGTTCACTTATTATTCTATCAAACCTTTATTTTTCTGTTCACAGCTCCATAAATTCAATACTCTCTGCTTTTAATCTAATTTGTTGGCAAGTGAAAATGACCCAGGTTCAACGACAATGCCAGCTAGTTTTATTAATTACATATTTAGAACTAAAAAAGTATTAAGACATGCATATATAGCCCAATGGCTGTCACACTAGTATATAATAACCCTAGTAATTTAATTACAAACATCTGACTGTTTAGTATTTAAACAGGAAAATGGCTGTTTAAGCATTATGCAGTTAAAGAATAATACACCTCCTGGCATATTCTTCATTCAAAATGTTACACTCAAAAAGAAGATCAAGAGATTCACCAATTCTGAAGTAAACTGATTTTAGTATATCTATACATATGACAGATCTTATCCCTATCTTGTAGATACACAACCACTTTAACATGCATCAAAACTACAAGCTAGTAGTAAATTGAGACAAAAAGTTTTTGTATTTAATCCTTGTTTCAATTTTTCACCCAAAAGTTAAACCTTCCTGTTGATTCACAGCACCAAGAGCAGTATTGATAGAAGATTATGATAACTTAGAAAGCATATTTTATAACCAAGAAATTGGATCATATTGATTTAAGCTTTCTACCACATAAAGAAATTGGTTTCTAAGCATCATGAAGAGGCAAATAAAGGATAGTTCATGAACTAGAAGAAGATTTACAGGTCACAGTTCTGACAGATTATGACATCCATTTCTGCAGCACAAAGACTTGTGAGATAAATAGTTGAAAATAATTATAAAATTGTATCTGTATCGCCCATATTAACTCTTAATAGGTGATTTCAGATCATAATGAATGGTGAGTGATCCATAATTTAGCTGCCTATAACTACAGATTCAAGCTCACCTTCTCAGTGATCAGATATAAACAGTCAAGTTCTGAAGATACTATTCAATGGCAAATAAATATTATCTATATCATACATGACAAATGATTTGAGGTGATGATAAGAAGTTAGAGTTAAGCATGTCTTCTTCCGTTTCCCAGGTCATGGTGGCAAAAGGCTACTACAGGATGAAAACCAAGGAAAGATGGCACAGTATTATCCACTTTCTGCTGTGGAAATAGAATAGAAAAGTAAAGAGAGGTAAGAATGCTTCTGTGGAGTGTAAATTGCTTTTTCAGTCTTGCCCAAAGCACTATTTGTCTTCTCAATGCGTCTATGGAAGCAAGAATATACTACTGTTTATAGGATTTGCAGAGGGTGTAGCCTAGTTCTGTTTATGTGAATGTGCCTCTTACCTACTTGCTCTTCCTGTGGTTCTGAATTACAATGTTTTAGTTCAGTGATGGGTTAGGAAAGTATGCTGAGATCTACAGCAAGTCTGTCATACCTTCTTGTGGCTCAACTAGTTCAACTAGTAGAGAGCTCCTTGAGTTTGTAATTTCAGGCCGTTGTCTCAAGTGGTAAACCACCAGAAAACATGAATACATGATAGTAGTTTTCCAGATACTGGCCACAGACAAAGGAGGAGGAAAAAAGCATTTGATGGTTACAGAAGAAGCCCACGTAACACTGAATGTGCTCAAGGGTCCCTGGATAAGTGATCCCAAGCCCTGGTTCAGGAGTAAATCTTTCTCTTATCATGGAAGAACGTTGTCTCCTGACAACTGTAATATGACATGGATTTTACTTCTCAATAAGCTTGATAGGATGGCTTAGTTTTGAAACAAGAGTAGTCATTATAATGGAAGATACTCTCTTTAATTGTCATTTTTTATGATACTGATGATAAGATTTGAATTTGCCAGAAACTGTAAAAGCAAATGTAGGCTATAGGTAACAAATCAAACCAGGTAAATCTGAGTCCTATTTGGTGTTCATGAATGTTTGAATGACAGGGCTGCACGTTTGAGGCAACAAGAGAGCAGGAGGCAAAGGTACAAGGTAGAATACAAAAACAGAAAAAGCACCTCTGTCACAAAATTTCTGGTTACCTACAGGTTTAACCTAACAGTATATGCCCTGCAGTGTTGTATTTGAGGACACTGGGGGGCATCAGACCTGCTGAGATAAAAGGCAAAGAGTTGTCATGGATGGAATCCCGGCTTACCCTGTATCCAACACCATCTGTCAGGAGCTGTAAAAAAAAAGTCATAAAATCCCTGGCTGTTCTCTCCAGAACTTTCAGTTAGTTGACTCACTCCAAAAGGAAACCCAGCAATGAATTAGTGTATGTGTAATGTGGATTACTGTTAGTAGAAGCACAAGTTACGTTAACTCTAGTACATTGGGACCCTGGTGCAATACAGGGATGAGGTGCAAACGGCAATTCAGAAATACCCATAAACCCGACAGACACAGCCATACAGACACAGGGTGGAGTAAGAGATGTGGTCAACGAGCAGGATGAACAGTGTGGGGAGGATTCATTTTGCCCTTGCTGACTTTTAACAGAAAAAGTGGAAGAGATGAGATAAAAAAAAAAATATGGACTAATGAGGAGAAAAACCATCATGAAAGGGAACTAAGAGAAAAAAGCTATTCTTGTAATGGTGTTTTTACAGGCAGATGAACGGAGTTCACTACTTGTAAGGCCTTTATTTTCTATATTACTTTATTCTCTTCCCATTTCATACAAGGGACCAGAACACTGCATTGTGTGATATTCACCAGGATTGATTTTTTTAAACCATTTTATTGAAAAAAAAGAGAAGGACATTTAAAAAAAATAAAACAAAACCAGAATTCACTTACTCTTTTTTTTTATTATCTTTTTTTCTAGTTAAAAATGAAGCTTTGCTTGAAGAATGGTTTTGGAATACTAATTCAAGATTGGTTGATTTAAGGTAAGGAAGGATTAATTTATCCTTTAAAAAATATTCATGAAAAATTCATAATGGAAGTATCTTTTCAAAGATATACTTTTATAATCTAAAATTACTCCAGAGAAGACTGTGTGTAGTGACCAGAAGAATCATATTCAAATTTTTCAGACAATAAAGTTTAGCTTCTAGGGAGAAAAAACTCAGACCACAACCAAATAAAAATCAACATCACCCTACCCCATAAAAACAAAACCATAATTAAACAAAAAGGCCTTAAAACCAAACAAAAAATGGGAACAATATAAAACAAAACCCCCACAACTATAAAACTGCGTGACACTTTCTCAGTGACAATGAGATCTGAAGAAATGTACATATCCGTAAAGAATGAAGATGTTGATTCTAACTCCAAAAATCACAGGAACAGGAAAGGGAGTTAGGAAGTTTGGATGGAAAAGAAGAGTATCAGTTGTGATCAAGTGAAAGAAAAAAAATCTCCATATTTACCACAAAAGAGAGGGGGTGTGGCAAGGAAAGCAGGTAGTAAAAGACAAGTGCTTTTACTGGTTTTCCAGCTTTTATGCTTCTTGTGCTAAGAACTAGGCAGTGCTGGAATTTTGGAAAAGTAAGCCTCATTTCTGTTTCAGGTGTGTTTTTAGCAGGAAAGTAATAGATGGTCTCAGGTCAGAGCTTTGAAAAAGGCATCTTTAAGTTACTGAGGTATCTCATGGAGTCATTTGTGATGTTGAAGACATAAGGCAACTGCAGAACGAGGTTCCTAAAGGTGCAAAACTGTACCAGAGAGGACACAGTCAAAAGTCTTAGATACAGCCTAGTGACCTCCAGCCAAATTTATCAAGTACAGGACCTGGTGTGCTGGAACTGCAGAATAGCAGCAGCCTCAGGAACATCCAGCAGTGGAAGCTCTACGCAGTTAGGATTAGTTCCTCAGTTTCATGTGATTTGTTTTGTTTTCCCTTAAACTGCTAACTCAAACTATAAACATCAAAACCAAACCCAAACACACCACCTCCCACTTCATGCTCCTCTAGATTTCCTTAAGATTGTTTTCTTCCTAAGAAAATAAATGGGGTTTATTATTTTCATAGTCACCAAGCACTTATTTCCTGAGTTAACACTGCAATTAATAGATTTTCTGGTGAAGAGGAATTCTAGAAAATTCATTAAATGCATGACATAGACATAAAGGCACAGAAATTCACTGCAGAATGAATGAAATGGTTTTTTCTGAGTTCTTGTATATGGTCTATCCAGTAGGAAAGCCTGAGCTTGGAACTAGTTTCTTCTTGTAATTAATGTGAAAGATTATTTAGAATAATTTATATAGGATTGTATATAATATTTTAATATTAATTCTAAATTAATCTAATCTTATATTCATTGCAAAGCAATTCATAATCATAACAGTTTAATAAAAATAACAGTATTTTCTGATTTTTATTCAGTTAGAGTACAAACAGCAAAAACCACCTCACTGTGGGGAAATGCCAAAAATAATTCCATGTTCTTCTCACTGAAAATCAGGTAAGAAAATTTCCTGTGCCATGAAAACACAGGCAGTTAGAAAAAGTAGATAAAAACAAAGTTTGTGGGTTGTGGTACAATCTTTATGACTGTGTGTCATCAAAGGCGTTGTAAGCAGAGGCTGTCAGGCATATGGGAATCCTGTTTTATAAAACAATTAAAGTTACACTAGGTAAAGTGTTTTTAGAACAAAGTTACTAAGGGCCATAAAAGAATCTAAGCTACCAGAAAATACAAAAAAAAAATTGTTAAACCTCTTAAGTAGTAATAATGGTAGAGGAGAATTAGAGTGGAAAAGGTGGTCAGAATGACCTGATATTAAACAGGAAAGAAGGATAAGGTTTACTTTAATTAATGTCATGCTTTCTTTAAGATAAAGGTTATGCAATGTCTTTAGGAACTACTAATCCATAATAGCTGAAAAGTTAGGAAAACTGGTTTAGTATTATTTTATGGAGCTCATCTATTACATTTTGTTCTGACCTCAGGTGTCTCCACCTGCCTCCAAAGTGAAATTACAAAAGCTGATGCATTCCTTTCAACTTAGACATTCTTCTCAATTTAAAGAGGTAAAATACTCCATCTACTTCCCCAGCTAAATGGGGAAGTTCATTTTGACTTCTCAGCAATCCACCAAAGCTGAGCCCCTCTCTGTAATCTTTTCTTTTGTTGAATAAACTCATTATCACATATTGCAAAGCAGAAATTATAGCAAGATGGGATAGCCTGGTGGTAGCAAACATGTAAATGAAAAGCAGAATGCAGTGTAAAGAGTAAATGTCCCTGATAGAAATTGCTTTTAAAAGTACTAGTATTATTGACAGCAGCCTGCATTAAATCCTCTCACAGCAGTGCTAAATACAGCAAATCATTAATAATACTAATTGAGTAATTAAAAGAAAAAAAAATCTTAAAACAACAGCCTTCTTCAAAAATGTATTTTTAATCCATCTCCTCTGTGGATTAGACCATATGAGATAAAAACAGATACCAAGACAGCCTTTCTAATCAGAATTAATTACTTCAATAAGCAATGATTCATCAAGTAAATTTGGATGTGCACATGAACATGGAAGAACACCAAAGAATTGGGAGATTTACAAAAACCTCATGAGACGATCGCAATTTTATTTATTTCAGTGTAGAAGAAACACTAAACCTTTCTTTCCAAAAGCCAACTCTTGTTTGTCTCAGCTATGATACACGCTGCCAGGTTGAATCACCGTTCCACAAAATAAGCGCTGGAGATCACTCATCTGGATGGAATTGATCTAAATTGTGTCCAGTTCAGATTATCACTAGTTCACAGGTTTGTATGAAGTGTCACTAGATTTTCTCTTTGTTTCTGTGGAAAATTTTATTTTAATCATAATTATTGCTCTACCACAGAGAATTTGCTAGTTATTTTATTCCAAAATAAGACTTTACATGAGTTTAAGCAAAGGGCTGTACTAGGAAATAAGTATTTAGCTAATTGGTCCCTCAAATCTAGTCCACACACTCCACTTCGGTATTTATTTATTCTCACATACACATATGCTCATTATCACATCACAGTGTAGTCTTGATCCACTAAACTAAGATGAAGAGACCAGGAAACTGACTATTTACAACCGTTTTAAGCAATCTCACCATTTTTGCAAAAAACTACTAAAGAATTCTCCTTATAAAAACGGGAATAATGTTATGCTTTACTATATATATATTCACTGTCTGACATTCTTCTGATCTGAATCAGGTACCTTATTACATTGCAGCCCTTACTGAAACAACAAAAAAGGTCAGGGCTAGGGGAAGGGACAGAGAAAGAATCCATTCATCAAATCAATGGCACCATCTACAGGGTCTGAAAAAATAGAGACTTTTTTTTTGTTTCACTCTGGCAAAACTTGTTAAAATTTGTCTTATGACAACAAAAATTGTCTCTGCTCAGAAATTCCACCGTTTTCAATATAATTTTTTCGTCCCCCAAGGATTTCAGGTCTGACATATTGGAAATATATCTAACAAAAATTACAGGAGCCATCTTAGATATCATAGTCTGATCAGAATAAATCTTAAAGATGTCTTTTTTCCATTCTTTCTGACAAATTCCAGTGCACTCTATTCTGGGATTTTTTTAAAATACTCTTTAAAATTTCTTTATGCTAGGTAACTGCATGGTGTGAAATATTAAATTCTAAGAAATGTTAAAATATTGTACTTCAGTCTTGAGAAATAAAGACAAAACTTTTAACATTGTAAGAATCTTTTCCTCTCTTCCACATATAACTGCAATATTTAATTTGGTTTACAGTTTATGGTGTGAAAAGTAGTACAGTAAGTGAGGTTCTATCACTGTTTAATTATGCTAAAGTAGCTCAAAGATGCTTTGGTCTTTCAAGTATTAGCATGTGCTCAACATTATAATAAATTTAATATCACAAGCATTCATTTAACCATAAATTATTTAGAAATCTTAAAATTAGAATTTTAAATAAGATTATTACCCTGCTACCTACGGTTATTTTTAATAAAAACAGGAAATCTAATTTTAGACTTAAAATTATAGCAATGTTTTTCTTAGGAAAGAAACAAGAGATTTTATAAGGAAGGACATTTCATTGTTAATAATTTCATGGCTAGAAAGGATAAAGCTGTGTTCTTCTCCTGTTAGCTTTTCTTATTCAATTTCCCCAAACCTTGTGTCTATGCTAGTGACCTGAACTATGAGAGGTTATTTACAATAGAATTATCAATACTCTTGAAATTTAAAAAATTCAGAACTCTGTGAATGGCAAAGCCTTATGATCTCATGATACATTTTATATGGTATTTTTACTGGATGCTATAGAATTTCTAGACCCAAAGCTTTGAGCTGAAGACTTTGATTTATATCAAGTATCAGCACATAAATTATAAAGAGCACTACAGTTTTAAGACAGTAAGAGGTGGACTACTGGATATCTATTCCTGTCTCCCTGATTTCCTGCATATTCTTAAACAAGCCAGATCAATTGTCACTTTTTCTAAGGAGAATAATCAATATAACTCAACAGAAAGGCATCAGGCGAAGATTCTTGCAGTATGGTAATGACCGGTAGTTACAGTTATTTTAAGAGAAATTGGGGGCCTCCTGGTTTTTCCTTCACTGTGTCCCTTTTTTTTTTTTCTTTTGCATCTCCAAGACAGTAGTTTAACCAGATGTTTTTGTTGCTGGTTAACTGGGGTAGAACCCATATGCAATCTAGTGACTTCCCAGCTATGAGGAATGAGGTTCTCCTGTTTAGAATTGCCACCACCAAAGCCATAATCACCGAACAGACTGACACTGGACAACGGCAGAAAACCATTAATAATATTGGTGATTACAAATGAAAGATCCAGATAACTTCAGAGGCAAATAGGGACCTATAAAAAGCCTACATTTTCTGACCACAAAATCAGCAACGATAAATCGTCAACCGTAGGTTGTTCTTTACAAACATTTGAGAATTCTTCTGTGGTCACAAAGTGAGTCTCATGTTACAATAAGATGTGGTATCTTCTCTTACATGCCCTTGGTCATTAATAAATCGTATTTCGCTCCACTCTTTGAGAAGATTTAATTGACTGACCAGGTCAGAGGCTAGAAGGTATCAGAGATTCGTCAGGATTTGATACATTTTGTTAACACAGCTAAGAAAATTTCCCAGTGATCTACACAAAGTGCCTAAGATGCTTTTCATGTTTCCAGTATGCCGAACAGAACTCTCATTTATTTTAATTAATCCATATTCTACAAAGGGGAAAGGAAGAGAGAGTTAAATCTATTCAAGATCACATCATTTCATGAAGATGGCAAAATGAACATGTTTTATGACCCAGTTTATCATCTATGACTTTGACTATTATCTTCCTTGAATTTTAGGTTCACAGTGCAAGTCTGTACTATTGTAATAAATTATTCATTCCAGGCATGTGTAGATGAGCATGAAAGCTTCATACCCATTACTGAAAAATGCCCAATGCAAAGTATCATTTTGTCAAATTCCAGAGCTCACTACTTGTTCTCAGGTAGAATTGCCTGAAATAGTCACTCATTTGAAAATGAATCCTTATTATGCATGATAGCAAGAAATAGCAATTGACTGCAAAGTAGAGAGATTGACACGCTTCCCTTATGCTAGCACTGTTGTTTGGCAGGGATGTACAACCGGTGGGCCAGACACCATGTTGAAAGGGTTTCTGATTGCAGTGCACTATCACTTCTCAGTATGACAGGTTTGTATCAATTATAAATGAAATAAAAATATCTTTAACTTACCCCAGGTTAAGAGTGGTTTCAATGACTGGGTAATTTACTGAAAATATTTCCATGCTATATTCATAATGAAACATCTGAATAATCTTTCTTTATCACAAGTTCCAACATACTATACATCCAAATGTGCCTCCCAAATAAAGTCTGCTAGCTTTGTTTTGGGCTAAGATCAATATTTTCTCCTCATTGTCATCCAGCAATATCTATATCTTGCCTTTATGCTCCTTCATACATAAAAAAGATCCCAAAGTATTCCACAGACATCTTATACTTTAAGACCTAGAAGTTCCAAGAGGATAGGATTCCTACTTGACTGGCAGCATTGGGTATTATTTCCCACTCCCTGAATTTTAATGTGACTATGTCCAGGTGGAACGACAAGTTGCAGTGTTACAAAGTCTGATAATTGACAAGTGTGGACAACGTTTGCTTGATCTGATGAATAAAAAATAGAACAGCTTTATTTTAAAGTAGAAAAGTGATTTTAGTGTAACCGTAATCAAGGCTCAATTATATGCTTCCCATTGATGCTAACCAAGAGAAGTCAGTAACAAAAAACAGTCTTTACATAAATTTTACCACATGTGGGAAAAAGTGTAAATTTTGAATAAAAAAATCCTCCCTAGGTTGAACTTCAGATAATCTCTCCTCATCCTTGGAAATACCACTCCCTAAAGAATATACAAGGTTCTAGTGTTCATACTATTTGTACAATTTATACAATAAATAGCTGGTAATACATTAATTGCTGCTATAGTACTTACCTGTCTACCCTGAAACAAGTATTATTAGCAATAATTCTTTGATTTGATAATGAACTGTGTTACCCTTTAGAAGAAAAAAAAGCCTGTAGGTTCTTAAAATACATGTATATATTTAAATGAAGTATATTTAGGATTGGAGCTTTTTTGCCCCACTTGAATTTACCCATTTATGAAAATTTACTTCTATGCATCACACTAAAATACTAAAAGGAGGAGGAAGGTGTGTGTGTGTGTGTTTGCATTTGCTGTTCAGCCAGAACAGAAACTCTGAACAAAGTCCTGTGAAATTACAAGCTATGCCAGACAGCTAGAAATCAAATATAATCTCAGTTCCTTCACCTGCCAAACTTCCCAAAAATCATGCCAGAGCAAGCCAAGGCTTTTTGTTGTTTTTTTTTAAATATAAACTGTTCCTGCTACACAAGGCAGACTTAAGACACCAAACTAAAGACTACTTTGGAAAACTAGATCTCTAGTATTGTGGATATAATTTCCTAAACCACCATTAAATCCTGTTTAATCCAATAGAACATTAACATATTACTTGGATAAAAATACTCTCTTCTTGGTTACTGTTACCTTCCAAAACCAGGTACTACTGCTTTTTTTTTTTCTCTTGAACACAACCCAAAGTACAAAAATATTGCTTTTGCTTTGCCTTATTTTGCTACCCTTTAGTTTTGTTTAACGTGTTTTCTTACCAGTGAAGCAAGCAGCTGTGGCCTAGGGCAGGTGCTCAGTAGGACAGTGAGACCCCGGCCCTGAGGGCCCAACAGAGAATCTTCTAGAACCGCAGCCTTTACGTACCGGAGTGGTGGGAACAGCCAGTGAGCAGGTGGAAGTAGGAGTCAATCAAAGCCAGCAATCCTGTGCCCAGTCCTGCAGAAGGGCTGTGGCCGCGGATCCCCGGCTCAGCAGGGGCTGTTTCGGTGCTTGGGGCCC